>NC_068988.1:12634702-12645696 GCF_001194135.2 Octopus bimaculoides | reverse complement strand
TCAGTACCGCCTGACTGGCCTTGTAGGGTTTTCGAGCGAGATTGTTGCCAGTGCCCCTGGACTGGCTCTTGTGCGGGTGGCACATAAAAGACACCATTTCGAGCATGGCCGTTTTCGTGCGGGTGACACGTAAAAGCACCCACTACACTCTCTGAGTGGTTGGCGTTAGGAAGGGCATCCAGCTGTAGAAACTCTGCCAAATTACATTGGAGCCTGGTGTAGCCATCCGGTTGCACCAGTCCTCAGTCAAATCGTCCAACCCATGCTAGCATGGAAAGCGGACGTTAAACGATGATGATGATGATATGTACACGACAGGATTCTTTCAGTTTCAGGGACCAGTGTGCCAGGCAGTGGGACTGAACTCAAGACCGCATGATTGGGAAGTTAGCTTCTTAACCATACACCTATGTCTGCCCTGTGTGTGTATAAAAACAATGAGTTTAACAAGCTACGTTTTGTCTGACTCAAATGTTTTTTAATAAAATTAATATCCTCACTATCATCATTTATACATTCATTTTTCCACACTGGCCTGGGTTACACAAAATTTATTGAGGTCAGCCAAAGAAAAATGTATCTCATTTAGTCACCCTGAGGGCAATTTTTCTGTTTGTAAATCACTATAATATTAGTCATTGTGCCCATGTGGTCTTTTCCTCACCACAATTATTTCTAATTAAAGTTTTGATGCTCTCTACTTCAAATGTTAACACAACATAATAATAGCATTCACTATACTATCTCACCTAACTTTACAATACAATACCATAAGTTTGTTTAGTCCCATTACAATTTCTTTTTTTCTTTTCTTTTCTTTTCTTTTAAGTAAAGGTAATTACTGTAAATTGTTGCTATTAAAATTGTAGTTTAATATTTTTGTATTTCACACATACACGCATGCACACGCACACATGTGCACGCATGCACACACACACACAGGAAATTTAAATTCTTAGTTCCTCTGTATGGCACCTTGGGCATGGTTCTTCTAGTATAGCCCCAGGCTGACCAAAGCCTTGTGAGTGGATTTGGTGGATGGAAACTGAAAGAAGCCCGTCGGATATGTGTATGTATGTATATGTATAAGTGTGTGTGTATGAGTATGTGTATATGTGTGTGAGTATGTATATGTGTGCGTGTGCATTTTATATATGTATGTATATGTACATATGTGCAACACATACAAGCAGCAACGTTTGTTTCCAGTCTTCTGTGAAAAACTTCTCTGGATATGGGAAAAAATATTACCATGCTTGAAAGCAAGTGCGTGTTGGTGACAGGAAGAGTATCCTGTTATTGGAAATCTGCCTAAGAAAATTCCATGTGACTCATGCAAGCGTGGCAAAGTGCATGTTAAATGATGACGTCTATGTATGTTTATATATTTATGTACATATATATGCATATGTGTGTGTATATATATATATATATATATATATATATATATATATATATATATATATATATATATATATATATATATATATACTCTTTTACTCTTTTACTTGTTTCAGTCTTTTGACTGTGGCCATGCTGGAGCACCGCCTTTAGTCTAGCAAATCGGCCCCAGGACTTATTCTTTGGAAGCCTAGTACTTATTCTATCGGTCTCTTTTGCTGAACCGCTAAGTTACGGGGGACATAAACACACCAGCATCGGTTGTCAAGCGATGTTGGGGGGACAAACACATACACACATACATATATATATATACATATATACGACAGGCTTCTTTCAGTTTCCGTCTACCAAATCCACTCACAAGGCTTCGGTCGGCTCGAGGCTATAGCTGTTTTCAAAGCTGTTTTCAAACTGTAGCACTCAACCTGAGCTTATAGGCTATCTATACTGTTGAATTCTAGTCTTAAGTAATATCAAAATTCTTCATGTGTAGAAGACCCAGGCGTCACAACAGTAAAGTTCTTGTGTGGGTTTAGGAAAAACTAAAATATAGTCCAAATAAAAAGACTTTAACACATCTTTAATGATCGTTACAATTATTTCTATGCTCACCCTGCTATCAATGCCAAAGGTCCCAGGGTGTGCTCTTACATTGCATACAATGTAAGGGCATGTATTTGATGCATTTCGAAAAGGTGCCACGCTAATGTTTAAAACTGCAAATATTATGTAAACTTTCACTCAGAACTTTTGTGTGAACTGGCGTTGAAAGCAGAATTGGTACAGAAGCACTTGCAACTGGTCATTGAAGATGTATTAAGATTTTTCTTTGTCTTCTTATTTCGATTATATATATATATCTATGTGAGTGTGTGTGTGTGTGTACACACACGCAATAATAAACTATACATTTGAGTGGGAGAATGCCATCTTTGATTCTTCATATGGTCTGAATAGCTGCTCTGTCTATTAATCTTTGTATTACTTTCAATATATGGCTGGTGGTGTAGTTAGTGGAGTACTAGCTGCGACTCGACCATTGTACAGAATGGCTGTAGACTATAGTTCTTTACCTTCGGCAGTATGATAAAAGAATTACTTTATTTATTTTTATGTATTTTGATTAAATTCAGTAATCTGCCAATAATGTATGACTAACAACTAGTAGTAGTAGTAGTAGTAGTAACTGTTGTTGAGTTGGCTCTATCAAAGATCTGATTTATGTATGTGTGATATCTTTTGATTGTTAGCATGAATCAAGAAACATCTCATTATCTCATTACTAGCCTTCTATTATTAGATCTGCAGCCAGAGTTATTTTTCTCAGGTTGCCAGTGGTGGTGGGGGCATCGATTAACATTTTAATCTCAAGTGAGAGAGAAAGATGCGGTTAAAAGACAAAATGCAAAATTCACAAAAGTAAAAAAGAAACAAAAAAAAATTGGTTATGTAGTTATGTAAGATTGTGCAAAAAAATTAAAAAAATAAAAAGAAGGGAGAAGCATATTACCTTAGATAAGGAGGTAAGTGTTGTCTCACTCCCAACTTACTTTCAGACTTTCTCATGTAGGAATGGCTGTGTGTTTGAGAAGTTTGCCTCCCCAGCAAGCACTTTTGGGTTCAGTTTACTATAGCCATGGATTGGCCCCGAAGCCTTGTGAGTGGTTTTTGTAGGCTGAATTAAGGCTGCCATATATCTATGCATGTGTGTGTGTCTGTGTGTGTGCTATATTTTGCTTACTTCTCCAAAAGTTAGTTTGTATTGAACCAGCCATTATGATCTGATCTTTGATACTCTACTTCATTGTAGAAGTGACTATAGTGTCTGTTTTCCATGCTGGCATGAGTTGGATGATTTGACAACAGTTGGCAGGCTGGAGAGCTGCACCAAGTTCCAGTTGTCCGTTTTGGCATGGTTTCTATGTCTGGATGCCTTTCCTAATGCCAAAGGTCAACTGTCCTCAAGGTGTTTGCATACCTAGATAAATACAGATTTAGGATCAATTCTAGCAAAGGTGATGGGTGATATTATCTACTGGGGTCAATTGACTGCTCCCCTTCTCTCAAATTTGTGGCTTTGTGCCTATGTTAAAAACATCATCATCATCGTCGTCATCATTATTATTTAGGTGGTGAGCTGGCAGAATTGTTAGAACATCAGAAAGATGCCTTGCTGTATCCCTGCTCTCTGTGTACTGAGTTCAGCTTTGTCTTTAATCCCTCCAGAATAAGTACCCATCAAGTAGTGAGGCTGAAGGTGTTGGCTTTCCTTCAAAATTCCTGGCTCTGTAGAAATCCAAACCAAAGGATGCTGGGTTGGCAGAATTGCTAGAACATCTGAAAAAAATAGGGGGAGGGGTCAAATGTCATTAAGGAGATGACAAAGGACTGTAACAAATGGCAAGATGATGTGATGGGGAAGATCCATCCACCCAATGCAAGCATAGAAAAACTAATATAAAAAAGATGATGTAAAGGTTTTTTTTTTGTGTTTTTGTTTTGTAAAATTTCAAGGCATGCATTGCAGAGTTAAAGCTCCTTTTGTACTAATTTCAATGTTTTGTTACTATCATGTGTTTAAGAAACACAGTTTCTAATATTATACTATAATAAATATTGCAAGATTATTATTATTATTATTATTATTATTATTATTTCATAATCTTGACTAATTGTTGAGTTGCAGGAACAGTAGATTGCTGCCGCTAGATTGAAGGTTTATTAGTGTTTAGTTACATTTCTAGATGTTTTAAGTTAACCATCATTTAAGTTAACCATCATTCTGTCATTCTGGAGCAGAATGAGATGACCAGGCATGGCTGTTTGGATACTGGTGTTTTGGCATGGCTGACTGGACATTGAACCAGTTTTGGCAACGGTACTTTTTGGCACTTGAGGAAAATACACACACACACGTCCACGAAGAAATGTACAGAGAGAGAGAGAGAGAGAGAAAGAGAGAGGGATTATGAGATTACAATTTATTAATTGAAACCAATTGAC
Organism: Octopus bimaculoides; assembly: GCF_001194135.2. Taxonomy (NCBI): domain Eukaryota; kingdom Metazoa; phylum Mollusca; class Cephalopoda; order Octopoda; family Octopodidae; genus Octopus; species Octopus bimaculoides. Next base: position 12,641,289 of record NC_068988.1, on the reverse strand, counting down.
ATAAACACTTTCTACTTCACAATAATGTTATGATTTGCTGTAACATAACATTATTGTTATTATTTGTATCACGTGCATAAATAAATGTACTCAGAGAGAGAGAGAAAGAGAGAGATGATTATTTATTAATTGAAGCCGATTGATGTGAACACTTTCTGCTTCATTTTTATGTATATGATGGCTAATGAAAGTTAAAACAAAGTTTAGTAGCCAAGTTGTTTATAGTAGTTGTGGTAACAGGTTAGTCAGTTTTAGTAATTAACTAGAATTAAAATAAAAATTTTCATGGTGCTGAAAGGTTCTGGGGGACAAAACGCCTGATATCAAATAAATTAGCATTGCATCAGCAATGGTAAATAGGCAGGGCAGAAATGGCAATGCCAAAACGTCTCATAACCATTCTGGGTCTGCATTTGCTAAGTATCAGTTTTATAGTCTTATGGTTGGCTATGCAATATAGAAAACTGTAATCAAATAGACAAGTACTTTTTGATGTTTCAATGATGGCATGCAAACTTTTCTTCTTTGCTTCCCCCACATCTCATGTGCTAATCTGCTGTCCACCTCTGAGTTAATTTTTTTCCTTTTTAATTTTATATCAATGTGCCAAACCTGTTGAATGTTAGTTTTGAAAATGTGACAGACTTAGCAGTACCTTTATGCATTGTTAGTTAAACCCACCCCACTTAGAGACAAACGGTCAATAGCTGTCAACTCACAGGTGTTGGATTATTGTTGAAAAATATGAAACTCAGTTATATTTTCAATATATGTTGTATTCAAAGAAGAGCTGCTGGTGTCTCAAGTACTATACTGATTCTACCACAATATTTGCCTGTTTGGCAAGGCGGCGATAAATTAAGTACCAGTTGCGTATTGCACTGAATCTGTTGATGCTTTTTGGAAGGATATGAGTATCATACAGTTGTGCTTGTGTAAGAAAACAATATTATAAGTAAGGGTGAAAGAAGATTGATGGTGTGTTTGACCAAATGGCTTGTGGCATTCAGTAATCTGCCCTTGTATTCCGAGGTAAAATTCTACCAGGGTTTCACTTTGGTTTCCATTCCTGCAAAGTTACTCTAGTAAATATTGTACTGGTATTAATGTAGTCAGTCATACCTCTTCTGTGTATTTCTGTGACTTGGTACCAAAGTTTGATAATGATGTTATAGGTAAAGGCAATGATTTGGCAGTAGCACACTGAACTAAATGACATTGAATAATGTAGCTTTAAGTCCACTATGTTTGAGTTCAAATACCACTTGAGTTGGCATTGCCTTCTATCGTTCTGGGGTCAATAAAATAAGTACTCTCCAACAAAAATAAAAGAATCTTTTCGAATTTCTACACTGTTCTCTTTATGAAAATTAGCTTTATTTCAATTATTATTGGTAGCTTCGTTAGTGTCTTACAAAATGCACTGCAGTATTTATTTATTTATTTATTTATTTAATATTCTGAGTTCAAGTCCTGCTGAGGTCAGCTTTGCCTTTCATCATTGGGTTTGGAAAAGATGAAAAGCAAAGTAGATCAGGCAAGATTTGAGTTCAGAGCATGAAAAGACATAGCAAATTACCAAACTACCACAAGGTATTTTGTTCAACATTCAGCTGATCCTATCAATAAAGAAAGATTCTGTTAATGAAAGAAAACAATAAAAATCAATAAAATGTGTACTTATGAGATATTGGTATCAATTAACCTAGTTAATAAGAAACCTGAGGCAGGATATAAAACTGTCCAACTTGAAGTGCTCATATTTAAATTAACTCTGTCTTTATAATTCTATTTAAGAATATGTTGTTAAAATATTTTGCAATCACCAACTTATTAATTAAAATGTTAATTATTGTATTAAATTCATCCAAATAAATACTTGATTATTTTTTTCCCCCAAAATTAATTAAAGCACCCAGACAGATTTTCTTTATAAATATGGTTACGAATCAGTCTGTTTCTTCAAGCATTCTTCTTAATATTCTACTGTTGCTTAAAATGGCAACCTGGTAGAATTAGCATGCTGGGAAAAGTGCTTAGTGGCATTTTGTCTGTGCTTGTGTTCTGAGTTCAAATTCTGCTAAGGTTGATTTTACCTTTCATTCTATTTGAAGTCAATAAAATAAATACCAGTTAAGCACTGGGGATCGATGCAATAGACATAACCCCTTCCCCAAAATTGTTGGCCCTGTACCAGAATTGTAAACCAATATTTTGTTGTTGTTTTTAAAGACTTTCTGACTTTGTCTCTTTTTGTTTTTGCAGTCTGGATTACGGCAGCCTAGTATATACCATGCCTTAGTGATTATATTTTTAGAATTCTTCTGCTGGGGGCTTCTCACATCCCCCATTATTAAGGTAAGTTATCTGAATCTTCATTTCTTTTGTTCTAGTTAACAGCTGGATTGGTACTGCTGTGGTTCATCAATCAAATGTCTCATTTACAAACAAAGGCAGTGCTGATTGGGTTCTAGCCACTCTCACCGTCACTCATTTCTTCTTCTATTATTTCAACTCCTTCCTCTCCGGAATGTCATCCCTTTGGAAATCTCTCTCATGTCTTTTTTACGGGTATTTACCTGCAACAGTTTAAACAGAACCATTAACTGCATCAAGCTCACTAACCTGAGGGGTCATGGGCACTATCCTTTTGTCTAGAATGAGCAAATAACAAAAAACAAAAAAAAATAAAAGAAGCGACAAAAAAAAAAACCCCCAAAAGACTCCAAACATGATTAAAAGTCATATGGTGCATGTGTATTGTTTCTGTGGTCAACAGCTATGGCAATGTTGTGCTGTTTTAGTTCGTTAACATACAACCACAATGGTTATAATTGGTCCCTTGGGTGCCTTTAGTAGAGTTCACTCTGTTGCATGCGTTTGGAGTTAGGTCCTCCAGTTTGAGGATGACTTCCTCTTTCTCTCCGAGTAGTTTGGAAGTCAGGAAGTGAAGGGTCATGAGTTCTTCCCCTCCCCATCATCATCATCGTCATCGTCATTTTAATGTCCACTTTTCCATACTTGCATAGATCAGACAGATTTTGTTGAAGTAAATTTTTTATGGCTGAATGCCCTTTTTATCACCGATCCTTACTGATTTCCAAGTAAGTTAGTATTTCCCCAAGGCCAAGCTTGTTTTCACAGAAGGCTGAAAATGAACAACACTGCTCGTATGACAGTGACACTTTTTTACAGCTATTACATGACTAGTTGGTTAAAGATACCACAAGAAAACCATGCCTGATTCTATTTTTAGTTCTCAAATGTCAGTCTATTGTTTCTGTTTTTCTCAATGACTTGGATAAATTGGGCAACAATAATCCACTTTTTAGAGCAGATGTCATAGAATCGAAAGTAGGTCATATTGCTTTAGTGTTTCTGCCATAGCTGACACTATGGAAATATCCAAACTAAGCACTTTGTATTAGCAAAAGATTTGCCATTACTTACAACAGCAAGCTATTCCTCCTCTCTTCGGTATTGACTTACAGTTTGGTGGATTGAGCTGTTGAGAAACTATGCCTTCTTGCCTATGAATACAGAGCTGCGCTGATTATAAAGAAAATGAATTATCTATCTATTTATTGACTACTTGTCTGATTGCTTATTAAGCTAAGTTACCTGCAGCAGCTGCTTTCAACTTGGTAGTAATGATGGTAGATTAGTCTCAAAGGAAGTTAGAGGCAGTGAATTTTTTTCTTTTTGAGAGCACGATCTCTAGAAATGCTTTGGGCACAATATGTCTGTGTAATTTATTTATTTATTTATTGGGTGTATTAAATAACTCCTGCTTAAACATTGAATGTTTATCCCATTAGCTCTATTGATTACAATTCAGCAAAGTTTACTTTTTTGTTCTTGTTTTTTAATTTAACCTTGGTTATTTATTTATTTTAAAACTGCTTTATTATTTATTTTCAAACTGCTTTGCTGCTTGAGAAAACATTTTTTTTTTACTTCTGTCTTTATTTTCTTATTAAAAACAATATTTTTGTTTTGTTAGTGTTTATATTTATTTTCACTCTGTCGGTTTGATAGGTGTATAAAGACTAGAAATTCGCATCTTCATCCATTGTCTTCTACTTGTTTCAGTCATTGGACCGCAGTACTTATGTAATTTAAAGTCTGGTACTTATTCTATTGGTCTCTTTTACAGAACCATTTAGCTCTGGGGATGTAAATAAAGTAACACCGGTTGTCAAGTGGTGTTGGTAGTAACACTCACAGATACAAAAACACACAGGGTGAACTTCCACACAATTTCCATCCATCAAAGTCATTCATAATGTCTGTGTACGTTTGTGTCTCCTTGTCTTGACATCATGTAATAGCTTTAACCCTTTTGATACCAACCTGGCTGAAACCGCCTCTAGCTTTGTAGCACAATTGTCTTGTTTTCATAAATTTGGAGTTTTAAAATCTTCCACCGAGCCTTAGTTGCAATTTATGTTTCTAATACTAGCTTAATGATAACTAAGTTATTTTACTAAATTCTTTGTTATATCTAAAATTAATTGAAAGAAATACAGAACATGTCAAAACAAATACGGTAACGAAAGGGTTAAATAAGTGTCACTGTCATATTAGCAATGTCATTTACTTCCAATCTACAAAATCATTCTTAATAGTGAGGAACTATTGCTTTGGTTGGAAGCAGTTTAGGATTGATAGCAAGAAGGGCATTTGGCCTTAGAAAAATAAATCTGTCCAACCCCTGCAAGCATAGAAAAGTGGATCTTAAAATGATAAGGATGATGATGATGGTGGTACATATATACCTAGGTAGTGTTCCAACTTATCTTTCCAACAAACGAGGGGGTGCTGAAAAGTTCCTGGCTTTGGATAGAAGAAAATACAGGATGATCAGTTAATTATGATTTTATTCAACATATTCCCCTTTTTGCATTCACACACACTTTTGTAGTGGTCCTTCAGTTTTTTCTAAGCCCTCTTAAAGAACTCAGAAAGTTAGGCCTCTCCAACCAGGCCTTTCATGACACCCTTAAAGCCAGAAACTTTCCAGCACCTCGTCTCGCTTTTTCAGTTTCCAAATTCATATTCTTACAAGTGTCTTAAAGGTAGGTGTTTTCAACTGACTGATGCTTACACAGGGCAAACAAATCTCTTCTGCTTTTGTTGGAGTTAATATTAATTTGATATGAACAGGGTATTCAACTTTAAGCTTCAGCTAGATATCAAGAAAGCAAGAGAATTTATCCTAACACTTTATTGACATTATATCTTTCTGAAGGTCAAGCTCATTGTATATATCTATTTTAATCCTCGATAAGACATCTTGTTTAAATTTCATACTTTGTGCTACATTGAGCACACAAAATAATGCCCTACAAAATGTGTTGACTCTGCTCTATTTTTATTTCTCTTTCAGTGGTAGTTCTTTTCAATTGTTATAGCATTTCTTCTACGTAGCAGAGCTATTGTTGGCTGTCATATAGAAATTTATCCAACCCATTCAGCAAACTCTCTCTCTCACACACACACAGAAGAGCCTGTGTGTAGTTGCTTGACCCGTGAGAAATAGTAGTCAAAGCTTTTTGAGTGAATTCGGTAAACAGAAACTGAAAGAAGCTTATTGTGTGTGTGCGTGTATGTGTGCTTGTACGACCCTTTTGTCTTGTCATGGCGTGATAGCTGTAAATGATTGTTATTGTCATACATGCTGTGTCATTCATTTCTAGTATATTGTGAGAACATACCTGACCATAACAAAGTATTCCCTTATTTGGAAACAGGTGAGGGTTGGCAACAGGAAGGGAGGATATCCAACCATTAAAAATCTGCCTGAATAAACTCTGTCCTACCCATACAAGTATGGAAAAGTGTAGGTTAAAATGATGATGATGTCCCTAATACAAACTCTAACCCTGAGTTTATCTAATAACTTACCACTCACTTATAGTTAATCTCTCTCTGTTCAAGTCCTTCTTCTTGAGAAGAATTTAACCTAAATAACCTGGCACCTACCCTCACATACTACATGCAGATAATACTTTGTATTGTTCTGTAATCTCTGTCTTGCAAACCTCTCAATCTTGTTAATACCTCCCCATTGCAAATAGTTCACATGGACATGTTTCCTTGTCTACTTGTCTGTGAATTCCTTTGCTACATTCTCTTTTGCTTCTTATACTTTTAAAACCTTTAGAAAAATCCTGGAAGGTATGGGGAGAGACACACACACACACATAATATATTTAAACAGATTTGTAAAACCTGTGTGTGTGTGTGTGTGTGTGTGTATACACACACACACACTTGTGATTTGATTTCTATTTTCGTTCTTTGCACTGCCAAACCCCCCCCCACACACACACTTATTTATGTATGGATGCATGTATGTGTGTATTATTATCGTGGAGGTGCAATGGCCCAGTGGTTAGGGCAGCGGACTCGTGGTCGGAGGATCGCAGTTTAGATTCCCAGACCGGATGTTGTGTGTGTTTATTGAGTAAAAACACCTAAAGCTCCACGAGGCTCCGGCTGGGGTGGGTGGTGGTGGTGACCCCTGTTGTACTCTTTCGCCCCCAACTTTCTCTCATTCTTTCTTCCTGTTTCTTGAGTAACAC
>NC_068988.1:12631654-12634500 GCF_001194135.2 Octopus bimaculoides | reverse complement strand
ATAATAATAATAATAATAATAATCCTTTTTAACTGAAAGCATAAAGCCTCAAATTTGGGGGAAGAGATTAAGTCGATTACATCAACCCTAGTGTGTAACTGGTACTTAATTTATCAACCCTGAAAGGATGAAAGGTGAAGTCGACCCTGGCGGCATTTGAACTCAGGACATGAAGACAGACGAAATACCACTAATCATTTCACCCGGCGTGCTAACAATTCAACCAGCTCACTGCCTTAATAATAGTAACACACACACACACACACACACACACACACGCACTGGCCTGTCCGCCTAGTTAGCAGTGTGGCATCATTCAAAAGCTCCAACAGTGTGAAGAAGTGCATTGTGACCAGCAGTGTATAACTACAGCTGATAGATATTCTGATTGATGCAGTGATTTATTGATCAGCATCTTGACATCTACTTTTCCATGCTTGTATAGGTCAGATGGAATTTGCTGAGGTGGGTTTTCAGTGGCCAGATGCTCTTCCAGTTTTTGAGTCAGGTAATATTTCCCCATGGCTGGACATGTTACACCAGAAGATAAGAAATGAAAAGCATAACTTGCACGGTGGAGACACTTGCTTACAACCGTCATGCAGTGTCAAGGCAGGAAATAGTAGCACACACACACACACACACACACACACACACACTCATACTCATACATGGCTGTGTGGTAAGAAGTTTTGCTTCCAAACCACATGGTCTCAAGTTCATTCCCACTGTGTAACACCTTGGGCAGTTGTCTGCTACTTTAGCTCGTGGCCAATCAAAGCCTTGTGAGTGGATTTGATAAGATGGAAGCTGAAAGAAACCATCATATATATGTGTATATGTGTGTGTGTTTTTCATCGCCTGATACTGGTTTGGTTATGTCCCTTTATCTTGCCCCTCTCTGTTTCTATCTGCCTGTCTGCATGCCTGTATGTATGTATAGATGCTTGCCTGTTTCTCTGTGTCTGTTTCTGCTTCTGTCTGTATAGATGCCTGCTTGTCTGTCTGCCTGCCTGTTTGTTTATCTCTCCCTCCATGTTTGTCTGCCTTTCTGTCTGCCTGTTTGCCTGTCATATTTACTTCTCAAATTTCCTCATCTGCAATTACCAACCTACTTAAACTACGAAACTCTCCTCGCCTTACATCTGTTAGTGACCACGTGTGTAGTCAATGAGAATTTCAATACAGTAATTGGATCGGTTGGGCAATTTTTTTTTTTTTTGTTGAGACTGAAACACGAAGTAGTATTCACACAGAAGTATATACTGTGGATCTCTTGTTTCAGTCATTGGCCATGCTGGGGCACCACCTCGAAGGGCTTTAGTCAAACAGATTGACTTCAAATACTTTTTAAAACAATCTGGTGCTTGTTCTGTTGATATCCATCTTGCAAATTTGATAACGCCCACTGGGAAAGCAAGTGCAGACACCATAGCTCTAGTAGCTATTCGTTGTTGAGATGTAGAGGTCACGTTTGAAGTCTCGTTGTGAATACAAATTTTCACATATGGTCCCTGGTCACATGCATATACACTTTGGGATAGTGTGATCCATAGCAGCTCATCTTACCATTGGTTATTGACCATTGCAGAGGACTCGCTAACCACGTCACCACCGATTATTAGAGCAGATACAGCCTAAGTTTGAACTGGATGGTACACATGTTAGTAAACCCATAGCTGGGACCCTAGTTGGTGCTACTACTCCGGGTAAGAGTAGATCTGGGAAGAGGTGGTTTCAGATTCCTCAAAACTTTCAAATTCCTATGCCAACATTCTACTACTGGATGTAGTTTAAAGTCTGACCCATTGGAGACCTATCACTGTTAGACGGGCCTCACAGGTCCCACCTCCTACTACAAAGAGGGTTGTAATATGAAGCAGAAGGCAAAGAGCCAAAACAAAAATGACTTCACGTCTCGCTCCAAGATCTACAAATCTTGCAGACCATGGAATGAGGGTGGAGGGAGTCACTAAGTCATTTAAAAGGTTGTGGGCAACAATGAAAGAACTTTGACTAACAAACAACTGTTTGTTTTTTTTAAGGAGCATTTTAAACAAACAATGGTTAGATATTTAACCAACTGACTAACAATAAAGAAGAGGGATTGAACCTGTGATTGTGTTATTATTATTAGCACGATGACCATCTCAAAACACAGGAAAATAAGGTGAATTAGTTGAGTTGTTAGAATGTGAGAAAGATTGCTCTGTGATAATTGCTTCAGCTCCTTGGTCTCTGAGTTCAAATACTATTAAGGTCGACTTTCCTTTTCTTCCTTTTTGGCGCTATAGAGCAACAGTCTTTTAAGGTGTATGTGTGTGCGAGTGTGTGTGTTGTGTGTGTGTGTGGGGGGGGGTCAGTTCTTTCTTGCTCCTTTTTTTTCTGTTTGTTTCACTTTTGGGAATAAATTGGCTTTGGTCAGACCGGGAAAAGGATGAACTTTGGCAGGTTGAAACACATGCTCAAGATGACATATGCTATAACAGCACTTCTATAACCTCATCAGGTGTTGAGGGCCCAAGACAAGACATGTATGTGCACATATATGTGTGTATGTATATATGTATATGTATATGTTCATGTGCACACACGCATGCACACACACACACACACACACACACACACACACACACACACACACACATCTTAAGCAGAAATGGAAAGGTAGTGCCCATGACATTTTATAGTGTCTGAGACTGGTTAGGGTTGGAGAGCCAGGGAATAAAGAAGAAACAATGATTGATGAGTTACTGTAGGAGTAAGCAAAGTACAACAGTTTATTGACTTTTCTCCAGAACGAACAGCTGAACTCTACTAAAAGTACTCAAAAGGCCACTTGGTGG
>NC_068988.1:12622645-12630145 GCF_001194135.2 Octopus bimaculoides | reverse complement strand
GTTTTGGATTTTTTAGACCATTTCTCTAAACTCTGATATTTTTTCCTGCCTACTCATGTACAATATTGTAAGAGGACAGTTATGGAAATGGATTTCTGCTTCAATAGCCTTCATCAGCAGGACAATTGTCTGATCTTATCTCCAGTAACCTGGGGACTTTGACTGATACAAAGAGAAGAACACATGGCTGCTGAGATAACTTGCATAAATTAAGCAAAAACGAGCTAACAAATAACTGAGTGGCCAAGGACATGTATTTGAACGATATTCACAAATATGGATAGGCACCGGAGTGGCTGTGTGGTAAGTAGCTTGCTTACCAACCACATGGTTCTGGGTTCAGTTCCACTGCGTGGCACCTTGGGCAAGTGTCTTCTACTATAGCCTTGGGCCGACCAAAGCCTTGTGAGTGGATTTGGTAGACAGAAACTGAAAGAACCCCTTCGTATATATGTGTCTATATATATATATATATATATATATATATATATATATATGTGTATGTGTGTTTGTCCCCCGACCATCGCCTGACAACCGATGCTGGTGTGTTTACGTCCTCGTAACTTAGCGGGTTTGGCAAAAGAGACCAATAGAATAAGTACTAGGCTTCCAAAGAATAAGTCCTGGGATCGATTTGCTCGACTAAAGGCGGTGCTCTAGCGTTGCCACAGTCAAATGACTGAAACAAGTAAAAGAGAAAATAAATATGTATGTGTATGTGTATACACACGCACACATACTGGCACACAATTTGTGAAAACCTCTAATTATGTTTTTACATATCTGTTCTATACCATTTGTGTACCACAGGTCTGTTTCTAAGGAAACCTATACACAAATGCCATTTCCTTAGGTCCTCACAAAATGCAGTAAACCTGCTGATTTAAGCTGAATGTGAATTTGCTGTAACTCTGTTTGTTACCATATTTCTGTTGAAATACACTGCCTTTGTTTCAATCAATTTTGAAAATAATGAAGAATATAGTAAAATAGTGCCAGTGCCGATGGACTGGCTCCTGTGCAGGTGACACGTAAAATACACCATTTCAAGCGTGGCCGTTTCAAGTACCCACCTGACTGGCCCTCGTGCCGGTGGCACGTAAAAGCACCCACTACATTCTCAGAATGGTTGGCGTTAGGAAGGGCATTCAGCTGAAGAAACTCTGCCAAATCAGATTGGAGCCTGGTGTCGCCTCCTGGTCCATCAGTCCTCAGTCAAATCGTCCAACCCATGCTAGCATGGAAAGCGGACGTTAAACGACGATGAACTTTGTCCCTTATTAAGTTGGCGTTTGGAGCATAAATAAATTAACATGAAGTATTTGATGGAAGGTTTTAATTTAGATCACTTTATTAAACAGGAAGTTTGTCTCCCAGAATCAGGGGCAATCTAGGGCAGGTTCATATCAAAATGATTAATCAGAAGTAGGACTGCTTTCCTCTTCCATCATTAACTTTTCCAAATTAAAAAAACAAAACAGCAAAAAAAAAAAACAACTATTGCTATCTGTTTTATGGACCTTGGAGTACAAAAACCAGCCTAGTTTTTGTAAGATTTTAACTTAAAATCCTGAAACACAAGCTTGGTATGACAAAGTATTTACCAAACCAACTCGCATTTTATCTCAGTGCTAAGTTTTACATAATCTAAATCAGCTGGTTGTGATTAAGAGCAGAAGTTTTAAACAGAATCTGTTTCACTGGAAAAGTTTTTTGGTGATGTAGCAGTGAGGTCAGACAACTAAATCTATTTCTAAATTTAGGGCAACCATTTTGCATTCACCTATAAAACATCTATAGGTTTTTTAACAGCCATTGTGGTGAGAAAACAAAGTCCATGAAGTCTGTTTCATCCCTAGGGAAGTTGGTTTTGTTTCTGGTCTATCTTACCCCTGACCAAATTATCATTGGTGATAATGTTATCTGAATTACCGCAGTGTTTAGTTAATGTCACCTCACTTACTGAGACTACTGATAACATTGAACCAATGAGGAAGCTTAAATATCAGGAGAGGGGAAGCACTTGATTGTGGACAAAATTTCGCTGGCATTCAAATAAAGTTTCTAGTAGCCATGTAAAGAATTATGATGACCAAACAGTAATTTAATGCTTTATACTAATGAACTTAGATTCAATTATTTTATCAGCACATGTCCTTCCCCACCTCAGGCTCTTTTGTATTTGCTATTTACCTCCTGATACTAAAAAAAATTCCCTACTATTTTATCTGTATGGTCATTTGACTTGTTAGAAATAGGAGCCAATAGGGCGGCGAGCTGGCAGAAACGTTAGCTCGCCGGGCGAAATGCTTAGTGGTATTTCATCTGCTGCTACATTCTGAGTTCAAATTCCGCCGAGGTCAACTTTGCCTTTCATCCTTTCAGGTTCGATAAATTAAGTACCAGTTACACACTGGGGTCGATCTAATTGACTTAATCCGTTTGCCTGTCCTTGTTTGTTCTCTCTGTGTGTAGCCCCTTGTGGGCAATAAAGAAATAAGAAATAGGAGCCAAATATTATTTTAAAATAGGCTGTTACATCTTAAATAAGGAAGGACACATTGAATAATATAGTCTTAGATATATTAATTTCAAATTTGGGCACAAGGTTAACAATTTCAGCAGAGTGGGTAAGTCGATTACATTGACCCCACTGCTCAGCCCCCAAACGAATGAAAGGCAAAGTTGACCATGGCGGAATTTGAACTCAGAACACAACGGTGGATGAAATGCTGCTAAGCATTTTGCGTAGCATGCTAGCAATCTTGCCAGCTTGTCACCTTAATGTAGTCTCAGATATATTTTCTGAATGAGCGATGAGAATGTTCTGAATGACATGTCTGATCAGGGCTCTACTGGATCTTTGCTGACCTGGGCATTAAACAAACCCAGTTGACTAAAACTAATTCCAAATTACCTCTCCTTTCACCCACTTTGTCCCTTTCTTGTTTTACCTCCCCAAATCTTCCCAATTACTTTTTAATCGTTTATTTGTTTCAGTCGTAGGATTGTGGCCATGCTGGGGCACTGCCTTGAAGGGTTTAGTCAAATAAATTGACCCCAGTACATGCTGGTGCCATGTAAATGTATCTGTGCCGGTGCTGCATAAAAACTCCCAGTACACTTTGTAAAGCGGTTGGCCTTAGGAAGGACATCTGGCCATAGAAACTATGCCAAAACTGACATGGAACCCGGGCAGCTCTTGTCAAGCCGTCCAATCCATGCCAGCATGGAAAACAGATGTTAAATAATGATGATGATGATGATGATGATGATGGGAAATATCACACATTCATTGCAGATTATTACATGGAATGCAGGTAAAAGTAAATGCCTGCAGCATCTAGGATTATTCAATTAAATTAAATGTCGCTTCTGGAAATAGGTGCTATAAGCATCTACTTTAATCCATACTTATTGTACTTGTCTACAATAACAGTAGAAGCAGTTCTAATTGATAGGTGTGTGCTGTTGGCTCAGTGCTTTGTATGCTGGACTCCTACAATAACATCTCGGATTGAAACACAGCTGCTGACAAACAGTGATGCAAATACAAATATTTTGATGAGTTAGATTAGCACCAGATTTATGGCACATCACTATGAGAACAATGATACAGAAAATGACAAGTTAATTAAAAAAGCCCAGCTATCTAATTATTATTTCACACACACACACACTCAAACAGACAGACGGTGCCTCGGCTAAATTTGACAGTTTGCACAAAAGGAAAAAGAAACATATCCCATATTAAAATGAAAGTATTTCAAAAATTATCAACTATAATATGGCTGGGAGATAACATTTACTCAGAGTAGTCACCCTCAGCTTCCACCACAGCCTCAAGGCATTCGAGGAACCTGGTGCATGTGTTCTTCACTATGACCCTGGGAAGATCTTGAAACACCTCCTTGATCTGGGCCCTGGAAATATGGTAAGAAAAGGGGTTAATGGCAGGTAAACAAAGAAAGAAAACTAAAGTAGTAGTAGTCAGGATATATCTGAAAATATTGTTCCTACAGAAATACTGAAATAGAGTAACAAGTATGTGAACCTGAGTGAAGGCACATGGCTCAGTGGCTACAGTGTTGGGCTCACAATGGTGAGGTAATGAGTTCGATTCCCGGATTGGATTGTGTGTTGTGTTCTTGAGCAAGACGCTTTATTTCATGTTGCTCCAGTTCACTCAGCTGTAGAAATGAGTTGTGATGTCATTGGTGCCAAGCTGTATTGGCCCCTTCACCTTTCCCTTGGATAACACTGGTGGCATGGAGAGGGGAGGCCGGTATGCATGGGTGACTGCTGGTCTTCCATAAACAACCTTGCCTTGATTTGTGCCTCAGAGGAGAACTTCCTAGATGTGATCCCATGGTCATTGATGACCGAAGGGGGTTTTCACCCTTCATGTGAACCTATGCTGTACTACTGACCTGTTCAGTTCCATTAAGAAATGTTGCTGTAAGTAAAAGAAACTACGTAGTTTAGACAAAGAATGGTGTAAAGTTTGCTGACCATCAAAAGAAATTGTATAGTTTGATTAAATTTACTCATACAACAAAACCAACTTTCTAAAAGTCTCAAAAAGTAGCTTTTGAAAAGGTAAATGAGATTATCTCTAAGTGAAGATCAATGTTTGAAAGGAAATCTTTAAAGTATTCAACACTTAAATCACAGACTTAAATAAATTTTCCATTCACCTGTCATTAGCAATGCTGTGCAATTTCAGTTGCTGTGAAAGGAGGTGGACATTGTAATTATTGGACTATGAAGTAGTAGACTCACATAAAGGAATGAAAGACAGTGTTATCTGCTGGCAATAATTCTAGTTAGTATTTATAATTTGCTAACTTATAACATTTTCTACCTTTCGAAATATTGGTCTTTCTGCCTGTTACTCTTTTACTCTTTTACTTGTTTCAGTCATTTGACTGTGGCCATGTTGGAGCACTGCCTTTAGTTGAGCAAATCGACCCCAGGACTTATTCTTTGGAAGCCTAGTACTTATTCTATCGGTCTTTTTTGCCGAACCGCTAAGTGACGGGGATGTAAACACACCAGCATCGGTTGTCAAGCGATGTTGGGGGACAAACACAGACACACAAATACATACATACACATATATATAAATATACATATATATACATATATACGACGGGCTTCTTTCAGTTTCCGTCTACCAAATCCACTCACAAGGCTTTGGTCAGGCCGAGGCTATAGTAGAAGACACTTGCCTAAAGTGCCATGCAGTGGGACGGAACCCGGAACCATGTGGTTTGTAAGCAAGCTACTTACCACACAGCCACTCGATTATATTCCATACTTGGTATTTTCATTTTGTAGCCTAGTATATTTACGACTACATTATCTAATGTGCCCTTCCTTTTTTAAGATGGTAGGATGTGATTAGAGGTTGGTTTGGTTGCTATTGTTAGCTGATTGAGCAACAATATTGAGGCTCTCTGTCTGTCTATCTGTTTCTCTCTCACACACATACTTGAGTACTTATTTATTTTATCAATCTTGAAATGATGAAAAGCAAATTTTACCTTGGTAGGATTTGAACTCGATGTAAAACATCAGAAAAAACACCACAAGGTATTTTGTTTGACACTCCAAAGATTCTGCCAGCTCTATTAATAACAACAACAACAAAGACTACTGCAATTTTTCCTTTTAAACTCTTGTTATATTAACTGAAAATGAACGATATAGACATAATGGTATATAATGAAATGTTTAATCAGAACAAGGAAGTCAAAATTAATTATAATAATTAAATACACATTTGTTAATTTGTAGACACTAATTGCCAATGGCTCACTAATTAATTAGTTAGTTGCAAGTAGTCAGACACTGTCTACTGTTCACTAATTAACAGTAGATCATGTGGATGAAATATGGCAAATTAGATTTTGTTTTCTTAACCTTCTTTTATTCCATCTTATATGATGCACACCTCTGGTTCTATGGTACAAAACTTGTTTTAACCTTTCTTTTTAAAACCAACCTGTCTAAGACCACCAAGTTCTATGAGACAAATTCCCCTTGTTAAAATGATCTAAATTAACACCTTCTACCAAAATTCCATGTTAATTTATATTCTAAATACTAACTTAATAACTTGAAATTTTTTTATCATGAGTAATGCTGTTTTTCAGATATCTCATTTGAAACATATAATTCCCATTTTTTTCCCTTTAAAGGTGGTAAGAAGTTTATGGTGGGAGATTTGACTTAAATATTGAGCAGGTTTGTCTTCTTAGTAGAAGCATCTGGCTTCTCAACAGGCTTTGTAAATTTATCTGATATAAAAAAGTGTTGATCTGGGAAAATAACGTTAGATTGATGACTGTCTTTTGAAACCTGATGTATGACTAACTTTTTGTACTTCTCTAATTGTATCTTTACTTTTGTCATTTAGTTTATTATTATTATTATCATCATTATTATTATTATTATTATTATTATTATTATTATTATTATAATTATTATTATTATTATTATAATTATTATTATTATTATTATTATTATTATAATTATTATTATTATTATAATAATAATTATTATTATTATAATTATTATTATTATTATTATAATTATTATTATTATTATTATTATTATTATTATTATTATAATTATTATTATTATTATTATAATTATTATTATTATTATTATAATTATTATTATTATTATAATAATAATTATTATTATTATTATTATTAAGGTGGTGAGTGGGCAGAATCGTTAGCATGTTGTATGAAATGCTTAGTAGTATTTTGCCCATCGCTACATTGTTATTTTTACCATTGTTGTGGTTATTTATTATCATTATCATCATTATTATTATTATTATTATTATTATTATTATTATTATTTACTTCCAGGTCTTAAATGACACATTCCCTGATCATACATTTTTGATGAATGGACTTATTCAAGGAGTGAAAGTAAGTACATGTAATGTGTTGGTCTTATTTACTTTTGTAAAGTACAAATCGTTCGGCAGCCAATGTGAATTCCCTGTGTGTGTTTGCCAGTGCCATTGTTCATGTTTTTTTTTCCTATCAGGCATGATGCTTTCTTTTTGTCTTTTCTCACCTGTTGATCAAGTTCTCACATATTCACCTGTTTGCAGTATAAAGCTAGTCTCATGACCTTAAAAAAAAAATATCACGTTTCTGTTCTACTCAGCATATATTCTTTCTATGTTGACCGACGCTGAGTTCCATTTCTCTGCTGACATGTGAGAAAGACACATCATTGTACCTGCTTATGATCATCATCATCATCATCATCGTTTAACGTCCGCTTTCCATGCTAGCATGGGTTGGACGATTTGACTGAGGACTGGTGAAACCGGATGGCAACACCAGGCTCCAGTCTGATTTGGCAGAGTTTCTACAGCTGGATGCCCTTCCTAACGCCAACCACTCAGAGAGTGTAGTGGGTGCTTTTACGTGTCACCCGCACGAAAACGGCCACGCTCGAAATGGTGTCTTT
>NC_068988.1:12610793-12622507 GCF_001194135.2 Octopus bimaculoides | reverse complement strand
ATTTCCAAAGGTCTCGGTCCGTAGTCATCGCCTCGGTGAGGCCCAATGTACGAAGGTCTTGCCTCACCACCTCAGCCCAGGTCTTCCTGGGCCTACCTCTTCCACGGGTTCCCTCAACTGTTAGGGTGTGGCACTTTTTCACGCAGCTATCCTCCTCCATTCTCACCACATGTCCATACCAGCGCAATCGTCTCTCTTGCACGCCACAACTGATGCTTCTAATGTTCAGCTTTTCTCTCAAGATACTTACACTCTGACGGGTATTCACATTGACATTACACATCCAACGGAGCATACTGGCTTCATTCCTTGCGAGCTTACGTATGTCCTCAGCAGTTACAGCCCAATGATGTTTTTATTTAACCCCGAGTCAATCTGGACTGTGAAGACCTATTAATTGCATGAGTGCTATCATCTGTATGAAACTCCTTATGTCGAATTTTGTAAATTAATTTTATTGTCTTCTTGCTGCTGCACTCAGATAAAGTGTACAAGCTAAGGGTCGGATACTTGTGACCCTGAGATACCTGCTGATGATACAGGTGGGTTTCCAACATTGCAAGGGATTCAGGAAAAGAGCTTGTAGTACCTCAGAGTAGCTTCTGCACTTTCTGCATAGACCGAAGCAACTCTACTGTTTATTTCACTTATATGTGGTAATTGTGAAGGTGCATGGCTCAGTGGTTAGAGTGTCGGGCTCACAATCATAAGGTAATAAATTCGATTCCTGGACTGGACTGTGTGTTGTGTTCTTGAGCAGAACACTTTATTTCACCTTACTCCAGCATAGTCAGCAATGGAAATGAATTGCGATGTCACTCGCACCAAGCTGTATCGGCCTTTGCCTTTTCCTTGGATCACATCAGTGGTGTAGAGAAGGGAGGTTGGTACGCATGGGCAACTGCTGGTCTTCTATAAACAACCTTGCCCAGACTTGTGCCATGAAGGGGAACTTTCTAGGTGCAATCACATAGTCATTCTGACCGAAAGGGCTCTTTACCCTTTTATGTGACATTTTTTTTTTATATGTTGGCTTGGTTTCTTGAGACATTTCCTTTCTAAGGCCAGCCAGCTCAAACGATCATCTTTCATCTTGTTTCCTTTAACCTGTTAGTGTTTAAATTACTCTGTCAAATGCAATGCTTCTTTATCCACATTGCTTTTAATAGATAAAGCATTATCTTGTAGCTTTGCGGTTTCAATGATGTGATTGCTTATTTTCAGAATGACATTATATTCCAATTGTCCGTGAAAATATGTCCAGCCGTAGGGAAATATTACCTTATACCTGGAAACAGTGATGACAGGAAGGGTTGCAGAAAATCTAGCTCAACAAATTCTGTCTGACCCATGGAAAAATGGATATCAAACTGATGGTGATGGTGGTGGTAGTGGTGGTAATGATGATGATAATTATGATGATGATGATGATGTACTTGTCTGTTGTTATTTGTCAGATGGTTCTACTCAGCTCTAGTCGTGTGTATCTTTGTTGCAGAACTGGATAATGGACTGAAAGAGTAGAGGAACAGCCTTTAAGTTTATGATAACATATCTTGCAGTTGTTTTCATTGCTTTCTCTCCAAAATAGGTTTCTTGCCAAGTTCATCACCTGCACTCTGTGGGAACTGTCCTTTTCTCTCACACTTTACCTAACTGACTTTGTTATCATAGAAACATTCTTGCTGCCAAAGCCAACATTTTTGCAGCCTTCTTTGCCTTCAAAGCAAATTCACTTTCTTATACTGTTTTGGCCCTACTATCCCAGCTGCTAAGTTTGCTGTCTAAACACTGCCAAACCACGGCCTTCAACAGCTGTTGATTCTCTGCAAGAAATAGATAAGTCATTTCACTGTCATGTGTTGCTCTCATTGTGGCATATTTGCTTCGACCACTCACAACCCAGACTACATTAAGAAATGAGTGTTGATCGATAAACCTTCTCATGTTGAGAATCTTCATTACCTGTCACATTTCTCATGATGTCTTACTGTGACTTCTATTTCTATTATTTAGTATTTACGGGCTTGCTTTATGCTAAGTAAGACAATATTACTAGTGGTTTTATATGTATACCTCTATGTACACAGACTATTATGAATAGTAAAAAGGTTGTTTATTCATTGGCAAACTCTTCAGCATACATTTGGCATTGTGTGTGTATGTGTGTATGATTTCTTTTTTTTCTTTTTGTATTGATTTTTACTGAAAGACTTTCTACATACATTAGTGTGTATATTAACTCCTTTGTCTTCATCTTATTGTTCCTTCTCTTTATTTAAGGGTATGCTCTCATTCTTGAGTGCTCCATTGATTGGAGCCCTCTCAGATGTTTGGGGTCGAAAACCTTTCCTGATTCTAACAGTTTCCTTCACATGTGCTCCAATTCCACTGATGAAGATAAGTCCTTGGTAAGTATTCCTTTAATACTATAATTTGCAATGAGTTCTGTTGGTTATGTTGTTAAGAAGCTTTCTTCCCAACCATGTGGTCTAGGGTTCAGTCCTACTGTGAGGTACCTAGTCTTCTACTATAGTCCTGAGCCAGCCAAAACCTTGTGGCTGAATCTGATAGACGGAAACTGAAAAAGAGCCTGTCATGTATGTGTGTGTGTATATACATACATGCACACATACATACATACATACATACATACATACATACACACCATGTAAGGTGATTGGTGTCAGGATAGTGTGGGACATTAGATGATGATGATAGTGTTATGTGTGTGTGTGTGTGTTGATGTGTACCCTTATCTTGACATTACATGATGGTTGTAAACGAGCATCACTGTAATACAAATGAGATTGTTCTGTTTCCAGCCTTCTGTGAACAATATATCTGACAATAGGGAAATATTACCTTGCTTGGAAACAGGTGAGGGTTGGTGACGGAGAAGGCAGCCAACAAAATATATTTTCACTTTACCAACCCCAAATGTGTATGTGTGTGTGTGTGTGTGTATGTTGGAATGAATGATATTGACTAACCTCCCTTCTGCAAAATTTCAGGCTTTGTGCTTCTAGAAAAAAAAAAAAAAGGTGTTACAGCTAGAATCCCTTTGATCATAGGTCTGCTCAAATAAGGCTGACCTGGGGCTTAACAACAACAACAACAACAACATTAAAAAGGATAAAGAAGTTATGTGAGCCATCCTTTAATATTATCTGTGATTTGTTGTTTCTTGTATATTATGCCCCAATTCTGGATTGTGCATACATGTAATTTCTGTTGGGAAGCTGTGAACTTACCAGAAATTTACCAGGAAAAGTGCCAATGAAAGATCATTGTCTCGCCTTCCTTAATTTCTCCACAAGTTGAGGAATTGTGTCATTCACCTAACATGCTGCTATAAACATGTGCAATAAAATTGAAAATTATAATTGGATGCATAAATTCTTGTAATTTATTTGAAATACTTTTCACATAAAATACATGGCCTGTGGATGTGTGTGTTAATGTATAAGTTTGCATTTGTGTGCAGTTGCATGTGTCTGTTATATAGATTTTAAATGTCCATGTGTGTATAATTGAAGACCTTTGCTATTTATATAGACTTTGTCATCAATCATCATTATGTTACATCTGTTTATTTCTGTGCTGTCATGTGTTGGTTCGACAATTCTGTTCTCCATCATCTTGCACAAACAACAACAACAGAGAAAAACCTACTGACTTTGATGGTGTGTATGTTAGTTCTGAAAGACATACAGTATTAAAACATGTGTTTTAAACATTTCATATGTAAAAATTAACTAAATTTTCTGGCCAATTAAACTCAAGGAAATGGAGATGTGCAGCAGGCAGGCGTTTAACAAATAATGCAACCTTATTTTAATTGGGGATATTCTTGTTAATTCTTCATATAACTCTGTGTTTTATTTATATATTTTTTTTATGTTTACTGTGGTTGCATTTGGTTTAGATTTCATATTAAGACTTAACCCATTAATTATTCACTCTCTCATAACTTCTGCATTCCAGTGATGTGATTGTATACTTTCAGAGTGATAGTGAAGGGTCTTTTCACTTCAATAGTACGGTCAATCTTTATGAGGGAAATCTCATAAAATCCTAAAATTATTCTCTATTACTGCCTTTGGCTCATGTGCAGACTATTTTTCAGCTACTTTGAATAATAATAAAGAAAAGGTGGTTGTTGTTATTTTAAGGTAGTGAACTGGTAGAATTATTAACATGCTGGAGCAAATGCTTAGTGCTATTTCGTCCATTTTATGTTTTGTGTTCAAATTCCGCTGGGGTCAACTTTCCCTTTCACCCTTTTGGGGGTCAACAAAATATATACAACTTGCATACTGGGATCGATGATATCAACTAACACCCTCCTCCAAATTTCAAGCCTTGTGCCTGTAGTAGAAAGGGTTGTTATTATTATTATTATTATTATTATTATTATTATTATTATTATTGTTGTTGTTGTTGTTGTTGTTGTTGTTGTTGTTGTTGTTGTTGTTGTTGTTATTATTATTACCTGCACCTTAGTGAAGGTGGAGGTATTGTCTTGAGTTGTGTCTGTTTGTCTGTGGACAAGATATCTCAAGAACTGCCGGATGGATTCAGATGAAACTTTCAGGGATGTTTGGCCTTGTGACTGTTACAAACTGATTAGATTTTGTGATCGATCCAGAACCGGACAAGGATTCAGGATTATTTTTCCTGTTTTTTTACTTAATTTTTGAGAGCAGTTGGGTTCATCTTTAGTATTCTCGGCTGTGAGAGCCATCGAGTTTATTTCAGATATTCTCATTTTAAAAATCATCTCTGGCTAATCGTTGAGAGGATGTTGGTGTTGCCTTGGCAGAGTGCTCTTGTTATTATTATTATTATTATTATTAATATTATTTTAATGCTTTTCTTAATGTAATCCCTTTGATGATTAATAAAGGAATCATCATAATTATCATTATTGTTAATATTTCTATTTTATTTTCTCTTCCCTTCCCCCTACAACAGGTGGTACTTCGCCATATTGTCCATGTCAGGAATATTTGCTGTCACCTTTAGTGTTGTCTTTGCTTATGTTGCTGATGTTACTTCTGAGGAAGAGCGAAGTGTTGCTTATGGACTGGTGAGTACATTATTATTATTATTATTATTATTATTATTATTATTATTATTAAAGAAGGTGGTGAGCTGGCTGAATTGTTAATATACTGGGCAAAATGCCTAGGGTTTTTCCATCTGTCTTTATGTTCTGAGCTCAAATGTTGCTGGGGTCAACTTTGCCTTTCATCCTTTCGGGGGTCAATTGAATAAGCACCAGTTGAGTACTGGAGATGATATTATCAACTTATACCTTCTCCTGAATTTGCTGGCCTTGTGCCAAAATTTGAAGCTGCTGCTGGTATTATTATTATCGTTATTATTATTATTATTATTATTATTATTATTATTATTATTGTTATTATTATTATTATTATTATTATTATTATTAATTTTTATTTTTATTATTAATTTTAATTTTTATTTATTTATTTATTTATTTATGATGGTGAGTTGGCAGAATCGTTAGTGTGCCAGACGAAATGCTTAGTGGTATTTCGCCTGTCGCTACTTTCTGAGTTCAAATTCCACTGATGTCGACTTTACCTTTTATCCTTTTGGGGGTCGATTAAATAAGTACCAGTTATGCACTGGGGTCGATGTAATCAACTTAATCCCTTCCCCCAAAGGTAATCATTAGCATTCCAGGCAAAATGCTTAGTGGCATTCCATCTGTCTTTACATTCGGAGTTCAAATCCCACCGAGGTACACTTTGCCTTTTGATCCTAACCACTAAACCATGCACCTGTATGTATGTATGTATGTATGTATGTACATACATACATACATATGTGCATGTATGTACAAATGTACATAACTATGTATGTATGTATGTATGTATGTATGTATGTATGTATATGCATGCCTGTCTGTGTATGTATGTATGTATGTATGTATGTATGTATTGAGTGAAGTAAAATCAAAATCAAAGAATCAAATCCCAATCAGATGGAAACTTGTAGTTGTGGCACATAATAAGCTCCATTCATGCATGAGTCGTTGCCAGTGCCATCTGACTGGCTCCTATGCCGGTGGCATGTAAAAAGTATCCACTACACTCTCGGAGTGGTTGGCATTAAAAAGGGCATCCAGCTGTAGAAACTCTGCCATATCAGATTGGAGCCTGGTGCAGCCATCCGGTTTACTAGTCCTCAGTCAAATCGTCCAACCCATGCCAGCATGGAAAACGGACGTTAAACGATGATAGTGATGATGATGATGATGATATATATATATATATATATTTTATTTTTAATTGGCAGAAGTTAACTAAGTAACTCAAGAGCTGAGATTTTTGTGCCTGGTATTTTTCAAGTGGCGTATTTAAAATTCTCAGCCCCTGAGTCATTTTGTAATTTCAAATTAAAAATAAAGGAAATATGCGTGTGTATGTGTGTGTGTGTGTGCGTAAGATATAACAAATCTGCCAAAATGTATGAGATATATAAATGTACGAATCATCATTTTGCTGCATACAGTGCAAGTAACAATTTTATGTCTGTCTATTCTATCTGTCTCTGTGTCTATGTATGTTCATACAAATATACCTGTCTGTCTGTCTGTATGTATGTATGTACCTGTCTATGTATGTATATGTATGTATGTACCTGTCTGCATGCACGTACATACATACATGACTATGTATGTGTGTACGTACATGTACGAATGTATATATGTATGTATGTATCTATCAATTTATCTATCAGTATGTATATATGTATTTATCCATCTATCAGTATGTATATATCTATTTATATATCTGTCAGTATGGATATATATCTATTTATTCATCTATTAGTATGTATCTATCTGTCTATTCATCTGTCTATCTATCTAGCTACATTTGGGTGTGCATGTATACACACACACACACACATATAAATTGTCTCCCAAATTCGCTTATATGACATTGATTGGACAGGACCTACAAGGTGTATAGTGGGACTGAACCCAGAAACTGCATGGTTGCAATGGGAACTTCTTAAATGCACAGTCATAAAGTCTGAATGCATCGCATTTACGACATTTGTTAATGCTATGTCATGTGAAGATCCAAAGCAAGGCATGCGGTGTACTTTTTGCAGATGTCGAAACGAGTGTCCGTGTGAATCAGGACAAATAGCGTGTATGGACAAGTGAGCAGACGAGCAAGAAGTATAGAAGTGTGTGTGTGCTCACGTGCACACACACACACACTCACACAAAGTAAAGAGAAAGAGAGATTACATAAATATAAGGCAGGTAAATATAGACTGAACAGAGGCAGTGTGTATGGGAACCGCAAATCATAGAAGGAGGGGCAGTGGGAGAGGAGGTGTTAACAGAAGGGTCTGAGGTGGTGTTAGTGGTGTTTGTGATGTTGGTGGTGGTGGTTGGGTCAAGTAGGAAATAATTACTTGCAGAGGGAGAGAGTAAGCAATAAAAAGTATAGGTATCTGAGAAAAAAAGAAATGGATTGAAGGGAAGATTTGTTTTTTTAAAAAAGGATTTTAACGGGTTGTATGTATGTGTGTATATATGTGTGTGTGTACGTATATATATATTTATGTGGGAGAATGTACGAAAAAACAACAACAGACGAGGACAGGTGGTGTAAATAACAAAAGGATGTATTAGTATATATATTTATGTTTGTTTTTTATCATTATATGTGAAAACAATATAACATTAAACTGAAAATTACTCAGTACTTTTTTAGTAAAGTATGTTTCTTAGACATTTATACAAGAGAGGACAGTGACTTTGAAGTTTTGGCCTGCTAATCTTCATCAGACTCTGTGCGTGTGTGTATGTATACACACACACATAGACACACACACTGATTATCCAGCTCAAGGAATAACCTTGCTGTATGATGGCATATGGTAGCTGATATAGAAACTTTTAAATGCACCTTGTGAGGTTATTATCCAGATAATAAATATATATATATATATATATATATATATATATATATTGAGTGAGAGGGCAGCACATGCCATCACATAAAAGTAATGCTGGGGTACAAATATACAAAGCCCAATATACCCACCATGGCTACCCATCTGATAAGGGTATGTCAGGCACAAAAGCAAATCTGTGGTATCAAGTAGAATATTTGCTGTAGCCCATCTTTTACATGACGGCAAAACATTTACCTGATAACAATTCCAATCAGTTAAGATCAGAAGCTATGAGAGCCACTACCTGGTATTGCGTCAGGGCATCATCATCATCATCATCCCCCACCCCCACCCCCATGTTAGGCTGCTAGTTTAGCTCTTTGAATCTTGTTTAGTGTTAAATTGGCCCTAGATCATTGGCATTCCAGCTATGACCATTCTGTCTTTTATATTTAAGACATTAGAGGTATCATTTGATGGCTATTTGGTTGCTAATTTTAGCAGATTGAAGAAACCACATAGGGGTATCCTTATTGCAAATACCCTGTCCTTTGGTATTTTCTAGTATTAACTAACAGGTTTTCCCAGAGATTTTCATTTTTATTTTTGTTATTCTCATTTTCAATCACACCAAGTACTTAGTCTCATTTTTGCTCTCTCACACCCACACATTTACCAATCTGTATATACATATTAATGTACATTATCTGGCCTTCTTAACAATGTGTGTGTGCTTCCTACTTGGTTAGCAGTCACTACTTTCTCCTGCTTTTCCTCTTCTTATGTTCTCATCCACTTTGTCTTGTGAGTATGGATGTGTATATATACACGTATATGAATGTTTGTGATTATATATGAATACATGTAAGGTGGGGAGCTGGCAGAAACGTTAGCATGCTGGGCGAAATGCTTAGCAGTATTTCATCTGTCTTTATGTTCTGAGTTCAAATTCTGCTGAGGTCAACTTTGCTTTTCATCCTTTCGGGGTTGATAAATTAAGTACCAGTTGACTGGCCCTCTCCCCCAAAATTTTGGGCCTTGTGCCTAGAGTAGAAAAGTATATATGAATACATGTATATGTGTATGCATGCATGTTGTATATATATGTGTGTGTGGGTTTATGTATATACATGTATGTGAATGTTTTTATGCTGTGTGTGTGTGTGTGTGTGTGTGTGTGTGTGCGTGTGCTATGTTTCTATGTGTGTACAGGTTTGCATATATACATGTATGTGAATGTGTTTATATGTGTGTGTGTTGTAGATCTGTGCGTGTGTATGTGAGTTTGTGTATATACACATATGTGAATCTTAGAGTGTGTTTCTGTGTTCATATGTATATATATGTGTAAACGTGCATGTGTATTTGTGCAAGTTGTATTTCTATGTGTGTATATGCTGTGTGTGTGAATATATATATATATATATATATATATATATATATATATATAATCTGTAATACTAATCCGTAATAATTTTTATCTGTAACAGACAGATTAAGGAAGTATTTTACCTTTTTAGTTTCATATCCTTATCATCCAATTTAATCATAAGTGTGATATCCAGAATATCTTTACTTGATAATCATTAAGACATGTAATTCCTCAAAAGCCCCGTATTTGAGATGGAGTTTTGGTAGCACTAGGAATTTATCTAGAATATAACTCTATTTTATGTATAACCAGGCATTTCCCTTAAGCTTGGTGATAATGTTTTGGATTCCAGCCACTCCTCCAGGATATAGTTCTTCATTTATATGTAATAAGAGTCAATGAAATTGTCTGGTATTTGCTGGAGTAATTAGCAAATTTGGCACAGGAGTGGCT
The DNA here is from genome assembly GCF_001194135.2 of Octopus bimaculoides. Lineage (NCBI taxonomy): Eukaryota > Metazoa > Mollusca > Cephalopoda > Octopoda > Octopodidae > Octopus > Octopus bimaculoides. The sequence goes on along the minus strand of NC_068988.1, from coordinate 12,612,732 downwards.
GTGTGGTAAAAAGCTTACTTCTCAATCACATAGTTCCGGGTTCAGTCCCACCGTGTGGTGAGTGTCTTCTACTATAGCCTTGGGCTGACCAAGGCCTTGTGAGTGGATTTGGTAGATGGAAACTGAAAGAAGCCTGTTGCATGTATATGTGTGTGTGTGTGTGTGTGTGTGTGTGTGTGTATTTGTGTGTCTGTGTTTATCCCTCCCTACCATCGCTTGACACTGATGTTGGTGTGTTTATATCCCTGTAACTTATATCCCTGTAACTCCCTGCATTATCCTGTAGCTTGAAGACTTCAATGATGTATTTGTATATCTTTAGAATGATAGTGTAGGTAGGTATGAAAGGCTGGATCTGGCCAATCTGAATATAAAGTAGGTAGAATATTTGGGCCGGATATGGCCTGTTTACATGCTAAAGAGTTAACTGGTTTCTCTCATTAGGACTGTGGTTATACTGGGGTATTGTATTTCAAATGTTTTAGTCAATCATACCAACTACACTATTTATTTCAAACTAGTACTTATCTCAGTCTCCTTATTTAATAACACAAAGGTGTTAAAATTTATCTTTAATATATTTTATGACATGTCATCATCATCATCATCACCATCACCATCATACATCTGCTTTCCATACTGGTATAAGTTGGATGGTTTGACTGAGGACTGGCAAGCTGGGAGGCTGTACCAGGCTCCAATCCCATTTGGCAAGGTTTCTACAGCTGGATGCCCTTCCTAATGCCAACCACTCCGAGTGTAGCGAGTGCTTTTTACGTGCCACCTGCAGGCGGCACTCAGATCGACCACATTCAAATGGTGCTTTTTACATGCCACTGACACAAGAGCCAGTCAGGTGGCATTGGTGTTGACTACACTCGAACGGTGCTTTTTACGTGCCACCGGCACCTCATGAAATAATTTTAAAGAAGTCAGTGTAGCAGTTTTATGTTATTAAACAGCTAGAATAACTCTGCCATGCTGTAATTGTTTTAGTCTCAACATGTGGTCTCACATCTAGTCACTTATGAGACCAGTGCGATTCTGAAGCTTAATTTTATTGATGTATATTTATTGATTGGCTAAGTTACGTTACTGATGCAACACCTGCTGAATTTTTTTTTGATGACTGTGTTTATGTCAACATGTACACACAAACATAAATACAAGTATTGCGTGTGTGTGTGTGTACACGTCTGTATGTATGTATGTGTGTGTGCATGTGTATGAATGAATTTTTAGCTGCCATATTGCATTCTCAAAGTTTTATTCAACCTGAGGCCATAATAGATTCTCACCTGAGGTGCCACACAATGAGATCAAACCTAGAAAACGTGTGTTGCCTTTTATTTTTTACTTGTTTAAGTCATTGGATTGTGGCTATGCTGGGGCACTGCCTTGTAGATTTACTTTTTAATTTTGTCAAACAGATTGACCTCAGCGTTTCTTTTTTAATCCTTTAGCATTCAGTCAGATGTAATGTTTATCTAATCACAAGGTGTTGAATTAATCATGCATTACAGTTCTATATTTAAGAGATGAGGAATTATTTACTTTATTTACATTCAACGAATATTTGTACTCGTCTTGTTTGTTGTTAACACGTTTCGGCTGATATAGGCGTAGGAGTGGCTGTGTGGTAAGTAGCTTGCTTACAAACCACATGGTCCCGGGTTCAGTCCCACTGCGTGGCATCTTGGGCAAGTGCCTTCAACTATAGCCTCGGGCCGACCAATGCCTTGTGAGTGGATTTGGTAGACGGAAACTGAAAGAAGCCTGTCGTATATATGTATATATATATATGTATGTGTGTATGTGTTTGTATGTCTGTGTTTGTCCCCCGAACATCGCTTGACAACCGATGCCGGTGTGTTTACGTCCCCGTAACTTAGCGGTTCGGCAAAAGAAACCGAAAGAATAAGTACTAGGCTTCCAAAGA
>NC_068988.1:12600269-12609601 GCF_001194135.2 Octopus bimaculoides | reverse complement strand
ATATATATATATATATATATAAAATGGTGGCACGATAGCCAATAACGAAGGGAGATAATCCCCAATTGTTACCTTTGAATAGTTAGGCATTTTGCCCTCCAAGAGGTCGTGGGCCAACAGGTTTTCGGGATCTGGCGATATGCCATAAAACTAAACCCTTTATGGATGGGAAACCTTAGGTAATCCCATAAACCGGCCTTCCCCATTTTTAATATATATATATATATATGACATGCTTCTTTTAGTTTCCATCTACTAATGCCTGAGGCTATTGCAATAGACACTGGCTGAAGGTGCCACACAGTGTGACTGGACACAGAAACCATGTAGTTGGGAAGCAAACTTCTTGACCTCATAGCTTCACAGAGATCAATATTTCATTGCATAATGGTTGAGAAAATAAGCAATCAGAAAGATACTATGATTGAAAAAAAAAGATATGGTAATATATATATATATATGTGTGTTCTACAGTTCAATCATGTATTATGATTGAATCATATAACTTGTGGTAATCTTGTGTGTCAAGTTGGTTTTACTCCACTGATGAAGTGACTCCATTCCACTTGCATTACTTCTGCCCTTGAGAAGCATAAAAATATCACACAATCTCTCTTTTTTTTATTTTTGCTATGAATATATGATTTAGTGATCAATCGATATTTTATGAATTTCTGATTAAGTGGCCAATCAATATTTTATGCTTAGACATATAAATTATATATTCCTTTCTCTTAATAAAACAAATTGGCTTCTTGCCCAAGAAAATGTATATTATATAACTCTTTTTTTTTTAAATGTACACGCACTTACAAATGTGTAAGTGTGTGTATGTATGTCTAAGCATGTATGTGTGTGTATATTTGTGCACACGTATATATGTGTATATAAATATATGAATTATATATGTTTTTATATTTGTGAAGGTAATTTATATTTTCAATTCTTTCTCTCTTTCTCTCTAGTCATTGAAGAAACTTGGCAAAGACCGGCTTATATTAATGCTCTGTGTAGCAGTCTTTTTATCATACCTACCTGAAGCTGGAGAGTACTCCTGTTTCTTTGTGTATTTAAGATTGGTAAGATTTAAGATTTTGTTCAAATCAGTCTGTGATGTAAATCTGGCAGTCACCATTGTTAAAATTATAATGGTTTCAATGTTTTTATGGTGCATGACTTCTGCCTATTACATTGGGTTGGCATGCTAGAGTGATTTAAAATTTACTGAAATAAATACACATTATGTGTGTGTGTGTGTACGTGCAGTATTTATATATGTATGTGTGTGTCATGTATGTATGTATGTGTTGCGAATAATGTGTTGAATTTTGTTGCTCTTAAGAGTGTGGATTGAGAACATTTAGCTGCTATTTTTGGCATGTCAGTTGGCCCCGTTAAAGCTTCCCTTGTTGGCATTGGACTGTATTTGTTCTGATTAAAAGCATTAGTTCTTAAAACGTTTTGCTTTCCACCATTAATTCTAGTCAAAACCCCCAATTACCTCTTCCTGCATACCACTCTGATCATTTCGCATTGATAACAAAGATATTTTGATTTATCGATCAATGTAAATATCAACAGAAGATCTAATTTTTATTGAATATTTATAGATTACTTGAAAAGGATTTTAGCTATCACCTTTGTCTGACTTTTATTATTTCTATTAGAATTTTAACTATTAGCTAATTATATTTCAATGCTGTTCAGCCCATGTTAGCAGTCCAACCCATATCAGTATAAAAAGCAAACGTTGACTAATAATAACTCTTCATATCCTCTTTTATGCTCACAGTCTTGTACTTTGAGGGTTTGTCCTGCCTACCACCCTTCACTACCATTGTATCGTCTTCACAGCTACACCCAGCCACCTTTGTAAAACGTTGGGTTTCTATGTATGTTCTCTGTAACAAGACTCTTGAACTTGTCCCTCTATATCATGTTTTACGCTCTCGACTTGTGGCATAAGGCCACCTCTCTCTCAAATACTTCCCTCCACTTTGTTGGGTGGGGGTGGGGGGCTTTTTCTTATCTTTTTTCCTTCTTTTTCTTCTTGTGCTGTTTTCCTGTCTTGCAAAATGTTTGGGAAACTCACTGGTGCTGGTGCTTCAAGAAAAGCACCTAATCCTTACTGTAAAGTGGTTGGTGTTAGGAAGGACATCCAGCTGTAGAAACCATGTCAAAGCTAACATTGGGACTTGCCAGTTTCTGTCAAACTATCCAATCCATGTGAGCATGGAAAATATATACTAAATAATGACAACCAAATATTCTATTGATGCTTGAATTTATTGCTTCACTTCATGGTTACATGGAACCTCCATTACCAAGTTCATTCTACTCTGAATGTTTCATTATCACTGAGCTAAAAAATGCAGAATTTATAAAGAGCATCAAACAAGAATCGTCTAGTTTTGATTACCTCCCTTTGCGTTCTGTGTTTCAATCCCACCCACGTTCACTTTGTTTTTCGTTCTTCCAAGTTTGATAAAAATAATTCTCTAGGATGCAGTGCCACACATTGCTCCAGACCAGTGTTTCCCAACCTATTTTTCCCCAGGCCCCCAGAATAGCTTTCCAGAAAAATGCATGCCCCACTGGTGGTTGGAAAAAAGGATTTTATTTTTAATATCCTAACACAGTTATTTGATAGAAAAGAACCTACCAGTGACTCTTAAGTGCTGAGTACCGAAAGAAAGTACATTATTGATTAAGAGAAAAAAGTGAATCTCTTTAATGAGAACTTTATGCCTGGCGACTGTGGCAGGTTTCCTTGATTTGAGGAGATAATTTTGTTAGGTTCAGCGCTTATACTGTAGCAAACAGTCTTCACATGGTATGCTTGGCTGGAGGGATTGGTTTCGCTTGGCTGAATATAGGTGTAGTGTGTTTGCTGTGAAAAAAAGCTTTTCACAATTCCATGTCCAACTTAAGAAAAAAAAGAAATTTTAGATCCCATGCCCCTCTACAAATTTTCTCATCCTCCTTGCTCAATGAGTTATCTTATTGTTCTCTCATTCATTTCTTTCCAGGTCATGGGATTTTCTGCTGAAGAAGTCGCCTCTTTCATCGCTGTTGTTGGTGTTTTATCTGTAGTCGCACAAGTAAGTCGATTTTTTATTGGAGTTTAAACTTTGCTGCTGTGGTGCAATGAAAGTCTTCCACTGCTGACAGACTGTCTAACTTGATAAGAATTTTATTACACAGCTGACTCTCCATAGTTATATATAAATTTAGTTCACCATACATCCCCTGTGGGACAAGAAGGAAAATCAATGCTATGCCCATTGCTGAATATTTTCTTTCTTCTCGGTATGATTTCAATGAATCTGACATATTTACTGTATCAAGACTATGGTCTTAGCTGAAACAGATATGTTGACAGATATGTTAGCTGTGCCATACATTAACATTGACCACAATGTTAGTTGACACAGATATGTTAACACCATGGCTTCTGTGTTTGTTGACACGGCCCTGTTGATAATATGGTCACATGGATATGTTAACCAATGTGGTTAGTGGACACAGGTATGTTGACACTATAATGACTGTTAGTTGACATATCTTTCATTTTTTTATACTTGTGTCAGTTATTAGACTGCGGCCATGCTGGGGCACCGCCTTGAGAAACTTTAGTTGAATGAATCAACCACCACCTACTTATTTTCCCTTTTACACCGGGTACTTATTCTATCACCCATTACAGCCATAGCAACCATGCCAAACCAGACTGGAGTCTGGTGCAGCTGGCCAGCCCTGGTCAAACCGTCCAACCCATGCCAGCATGGAAAGCGGACGTTAAATGATGATGAGGATGTTCATGCAGTTTTGGCTACTTTTTCTGACTAGTTGTAGTGTACCTGAGCACTGTATATTATAAGTTCATTATTATCATTTAATGCATTAGCATCCTGTAGTAGAGTGTTAAAAGGAAAATCAAGGTTTTATTAAAGGTATTGTAAATGTTTGTAAATGTTCCTTTTTATTTTATATTTTCTCTTTCTCTTCCTTTCCAGACATTGGTTCTCACTCTGCTAATGAGATATCTTGGATATAAACATGCTATTATGTTTGGTCTAGTCTTTGAAATGGTCCAACTTGCCTGTTATGGATTTGGATCTCAGACTTGGTGAGTAAATAATGCATTTATGAATCTCTCCTGAAATTTGCCTCATCAGTTCTTATTCTAGCAACTACGCTTTCTCCTTTACTGCAAATCACCGTGACACATTAAAGATGCTCGTACTGGTGATGTATTAAAAGCACTTCGTATTCTCTGTAGAGTGGTTGGCATTAGGAAGGGCATCCAGCCATAGAAACCAAGCCAAAATCGACTGGAACCTGGTGCAGCTCTCTTGTTTACCAGCTCCAGTCAGACTATCTAACCCATGCCAGCATGGAGAACGGGTGCTAAATAGTAATAATGATGATGATGATGATGATGATTATGTTGTATAGAAAGTGTTTAATCAGGTTGAATATTATTTTATCGAAAAATTAAAAATTGAATAGCATTTCGTTCTTATGTATAATGTAGACCACGAATATTTAGATTCAAGAAAATTCATTAAAAAAGTGTGTATTATACATAAATAAATATGGTATGTCTCTTGTATGTATTTTACTCTTTATATATCCACTATTTAATATTTTTGTTTAATTTACATACTACGATGTTGCAAGGTATTTTCTCATCTCTGTTCATTCATTTTTATTCTTTGATCTTGTTTCAGGATTGTTTGGTGTTCAGGTGCTATTGCCGCCATGTCCAGCATCACCTACCCTGCCATCAGCTCTTTTGTATCTGCTCATGTCTATGCTGACCAACAAGGTAAACATTCAATTTCGTTTTGTATTGTGTATAAGTTGCACCCCTAATTTCAGTATTAAATCTGGGTACAAAATTTTCTCCATTCTTAGTTTTAGTTTCCTTGAGACGATCAGTGTCACAGTTTCCGCAACACTAACCATCATCCCTGCCTTGTAGCACTTGGCAGTAAAGCCATTCAGTGCATGCAGGAAATCATCTAATGAGCCAAGTAGCACCATGTCATCTGCATATATCAGCCAACAGATGCTACAACCACTAATTGTGATACCACTTCCACGATGGCTATGCATGTCAATGCAGGTCATATGAAAGGGAGAGATGATGATTTGCACCTTGTCTTATTTGTTACGACCAAATTGCATAGGGTTGTCCTTGTCACTATTGCCTTTGGAAATTTGGTGAATCAGTGATTAGCTGTTTGGGGTCCTGTATTAATTCTGTTGTTCATAAAATGCATGCTGTCTTTTTATCTTTTACTTGTGTCAGTCATTTGACTGCGGCCATGCTGGGGCACCACCTTGTGAAGAGTTTAAGTTAAACAAATTGTCTCCAGGACTTAGTTTATTTTAAGCTTAGTACTTATTGTATCAGTCTCTTTTGCTGAACCACTAAGTTATGGGGCTGTAAACACACCAAGACCTGTTGTCAAACGGTAGCAGGGGACAGACAGACAGACAGACAGGCAGACAGACAGACAGACAGACAGACACACACACACACATATATACGATAGGCTTCTTTCAGCTTCCATCTATCAAATCTACTCACATGACTTTGGTTGGCCCAAGGTTATGATAGAAGACACTTGTACAAGGTGCCATGCAGTGAGACTGAACCTGGAACCGTGTGGTTGAGAAGCAACCTTCTTAACATACAGCCATGCTCGTACCTATATAAATATAAAATTTTTTTGAAAAATGTAGGTGCAGCCATGGCTGTAATCTGCTTCACAATTGTGTGGTTCTAGGATTAGTTCTACACTGCATTGCACTTTCAGAAAGTATCTTTGACTGTTGCTTCAGGTTAACAAAAGTTTTATGTGTGAAATTGGTAGACAGAAACTATACAGAAGACCACCGTGTGTGTGTGTGTGTGTTTGTGCATGCATGCGCGCGTGTGTGTTTGAGAGTTTGAAAATGCCAGGTCAGTGTTATGTCAGAAAGGTGACTTAATTCAAGAGATTGATAAAATAAAAAAAAACCAGGCTGAAGTAAGTACTGACTCAATATGATTAGCAAAACCTTTGAAAGTGGTACTCCAGCATGGTCGCACTCCAGTGACTGAAACTAGTAAAAAAATATATGAAGATAGGACTATATTATCTAATGTCCTTTCCTTTAGTCAGCAGAATGTCATATGAAGGAGTTTTGGTTGCTATTTCTAGCAGGTAGAATGATCACATTGAAACGCCTTCACTCTCATTATCATCATCATCATCGTTGTTGTTGTTGTTGTAATATGAAACCATTATGTTAATTAAAAGAGACCATCATACTGACTCACCATTCTTGTTTATTATTATTTTTCTCTTTTAGGGGTTGCTCAAGGCATGGTTACAGGCATTCGTGGTTTGTGTAATGGGCTTGGCCCGGCCCTGTACGGCTTCATTTTCTATTTATTCCATGTTGACCTGAATGACATGGCAGACTCCAACAAAAAGAAACCAATTCTTTTAAACAATTCATCTCATCCCACCACAACTAATACCCTATTGGTAAGTAGCTGCCTTAGTCCTTTTTCATACAAACCCCTTTTCAAATTAACCCTGAGTCTAAGGAACAAAACTGTGTGGTAAGAAGTTTGCTTCCCAACTACATGGTTTCTGGCTCAGCCCCACTGCATTGCACCTGGGCCGACCAGAGCCTTGTGAATGGATTTGGTAGATGGAAACTGAACGAAGTCTGTTATGTGTGTGTGTGTGTTTGTTACTCCCACCCAGCACTCTGGGCCGACCAATGTCTTCTGAGTGAATTTGGTTGATGGATACCGTTTGGAAGCCCTTTATATGTGTGTGTGTGTGTTTGTTACTCCCTTCCAGCCATGCCATTTGACAACTGGTGTTGGTTTGTCTGTAACTTAGTGGTTGGGCAAAAGAGACCAATAGGATAAGTGCTGGGCTTAAAAGAAAAAGAAAAGTACAGGGGCTGATTTGTTTGGCTGAAACCCATCAAGGTTGGGTGAAGGTAAAGGATATGCACACTACCTGTTTTCGGCAGTTAGGGTTAGGGTTATGCTGAAAATGGGTGGTGTGCATACACTGTACCTCCTCTGCCCAAGGCTGTGCCCCAGCATGGCTGCAGTCGAAAGACTGAAACAAGTAAAAGATGAACTCTAAACAATTTTATGTGAAAGGCAGATTGTATGATGCTTGTGTATAAATAGCTATGCTACATGTGTATAAATAGCTATGCTACATGTGCAAAGGCTTGACAAAAATTGAAGCTAACACACTCTGCTGCATGTGCAACAAAGATTTTGAGTATTTGTTCAGTTCTGTGTGTGTGTGTGTGTGTGTGTGTGTGTGATAGAGATATAAAGCGTAACCAGTTGTTTTCTTGCTTTTTATTGAAACTTATGAATATTTGCAGCATGGAAGATGTTTATAAGCCATTTAAGACCACACTAAAAACCATTAGATTCGCTTCCACAGGTCACGGTTTCAAAGCGCTGAAAATATTTTGACACAAATTAAATTTAAATGTTGAAGTGAATCTAACGGTTTTTGTGTGTTCTTAAATGGCTTACAAACATCTTCTATGCTGCAATTGTTTTTGTTTCAGCATAACGATCTCAGATCAAGTCGCTTACTATGCAAGTACATCTCCATAATTATGAATATTTGTTTGCTGTTTTCTAATTGTTTTTCTTCTTGTTTTGCTTGACAGAATGTTGTACCAGGTCCACCTTTTGCCTTTGGAGCAATTCTGGTCATTTTAGCATTGTTAGTCACAGTATTTATCCCTGATAATCCTCATCAAAAAGGGATGAGTTCACCAACTAAGAGAGTATTAACTCATGATTCATTCTCAAAGGATTTAGGTAAGCAAGTCCATTACATATAAACTATAAACTATGCATGTTCACCCACCACCTCCTCCTCCTCCTCATCATCATTGTTGTCGTCGTCATTGCCATCATCGTCATTGTTGGGCATGGCAGTGTGATGAGAAGTTTGCTTCCCAACCACATGGTTCCGGGTTCAGTTCCACTGCATTGGCCCCTTGGGCAAGTGTCTTCCACTACAGTCTCAGACCAGCCAAACCCATGTGAGTGGATTTTGGAAACAGAAACTAAAAGAAACCTGTCGTATATATGTATATAAAGGCTGAGACCCTTTGGCTGAGACCCTTTGGCTGAGACCCTTTGGCTGAGACCCTTTGGCTGAGACCCTTTGGCTGAGACCCTTTGGCTGAGACCCTTTGGCTCAGACCCTTTGGCTGATAACTGATGAGGATTTGGTTACTTTCTGTGTCTGTTTTCTGTTAGTGCTTATATATATATTATGCGTTTTTCAATGCATTATTTAGCAGAACACTATGTACATATACATCCATATACATATGTATGTATAAATGTATCCATGTATGTTTGTGTCTCCTTGTCATGACATCATGCGATAATTACAAACAAGCATCACTGTCATACATGTGGTGCCCCAGCATGGCAGCTAATAACTGAAATAAGCAAAAGATAAAGGATGCTCATTATATAATGTTAATTAGTGATCTTGTTTTGACATAATTTCGTCCTGTCGAAACCTGTATCTTTTGTAACCCCTCATGTTTTAACGGTTTATTGCATGATCACCCCACCCCCCGCTTATGGTTAATGAAGAACTAATAACAACAATAATGTCTTTTCTGTTGTATTTTACAGGTAGTAAAAAGTACGAAAAGGAACCTTTGATGGTTGATAGTGATATAGAAATTCAAACGTAGGAATGGAAGAACTTTTGTGGACACCAACCTTCAATGTTTTAGAAGTAAAAGAAAAAGGACGCTTGCAATAATAAATTGGCTGTTTGTTATCCGAGTGATTCGACCTGTTGATTGATCAATCAATCAATCAATCACTTTATTATTACTCGGGTAAAAAAAAAAAAGGATGTTATTGTAATTGTATAGAAAGTCCAAGGGAGATAACACTGAAAGCAATATTGGCTTTCTTTTTGTTATCCATAATTAATTCCCTTAACAAGTGAACAGCTTGGTTATTTTAAGACGCATTCAAAAACGATTGATTGTGATATGTGAAAAAAGAAAAAAAGATTTTGAGATTAAAAAATAAAATTGGAAGGAAATGGGGGAGATAAAAGAAAGGACAGACGAATTAACATGGAATGGAAAAAGAAACTAACAGGAAACCCCCATAAAACAAAAAAAAAAAATCCAAACAAACAAAAAACATCAGATGTTAATTTCTGTGTTTTTATATTTTATATTTATACATATATATATTTTCCTTCTTCTCCCCATACCCCGCACAGAATCATGAATATTTG
>NC_068988.1:12586130-12596852 GCF_001194135.2 Octopus bimaculoides | reverse complement strand
ATATAAATGGATATATATACGTATGTGTGGGTGAGTCTGTGTGAGTTGCTACTCAAGAATTTCACATTCCTGGCTCTCATGTGACTCATGATAAATAAATAAAAGTTATTCCACAGTATTTCACTGTATTGAGTACATTCATTTGCTTAACTTGCATTCACACCAGTGTAATACTTGCATATATATATATATACACACACACACACACACACACACATATATATATATATATATATATATATATATATATATATATATGTATGTATGTATGTATGTATGTATGTATATGCGTACATGTGTATATAATTTGTGTAGGAGAGAAAGTGAGACTGAGAAATTAATATTGTAGACTAAGATCTCAAAAAGAATATAAGGACATCACACTATATTAAGAAAAAATATATCAAAATAACTCCAATCAAAGATGGGGAAATTAATCAATTAAAAAAAGAAAAATTAAAATGGGATAAACCATGAATCGACTGTAAACCTCGATTGTTTTATATATATATGTATACTGCATTGGTGGAAAATTGGAGACGAACACCATTTCTCTGTGTGATTGGTTTAGAAAATTAGGATTTTAAGGTAATTTTCTTAACATGAAACCAATGGTAACCTTAATACACAAATAAAGAAATTTTATCCACCAATGCGGTGTTGATTACTCATTATCGTTGTTTGAAATTTACATCTTTACATATATCGGCATAATGATACTAATAACCTGATGTTCAAACTCAGTATGTATATTGCTTCAGAATGAAGCCTCAGTTGAGTATCAGAACAGTCAGAAGAAATGAAAATGACTGAAATAAGAAATTATATCATGTGTTACATTACTAACAGCTGTTTCTGTGATAAAATACAATGTGCTCATAGTTGAATGCTTGTGTTTTAAGCTCCTGTGAAGCTATAGAGTGAAACAGAAGTATTCAACTAGGAATGCACTCTGCCTAATAACTGAAACAGCTGTAAGTTAATGATGTTCATGATAATTTCTTACACCGTTGTCATTTGTTTAATTTCTTATATGTTAATAGTTTGTCATGGAGCTGAAGCATTCAGAAGTTGCTGTTTGTCTTTCGATCTAAGTAATAATTAAAACAGTTAATTTGTTACATAATTGGGAAAAACATTTAAAGATGAGTAATTGATTAGTAGATGCTACAGTGACATGATAAGAGAATCATTCCATGTTTTAGGTTGTCACTGTGGCTGATGTGTATATATTAGATAACTGCTTTGTTTTATATGCCCTGTGTGTGTATGAATGTATATACATACATGTATATATGTGTGCGTGCGCGTGTGTATGTAATGTGAATTATGCACTATATACGCTATGTTTGCATATATATATATATATATATGTACTCTACATGTACACTCGTGCATCTCGTGTATATGCATTTTGTAAGAGTTTGAATGTATGTAACATATACTCATATATGTATATAATACACACATGCACGTGAATGCATATATAAAACTGCAACTGAATGCGAGCTCTTTTATTATTATTATTATGTTTTTTAATTTTCTGTTTACTTGACTTAAAGGAGGGGGAGGAGGGGCAGAGCCCATGTATCCTCCTTGTGCAGTATGTGTGGACATGTGTGGGAGATGTGTGAGTGCGTATGTAACATTTGAATTTTATTTATGATGTTAAAACTTAACTGTTTAACCAATTTCTTTGTTCTGAATTATAATAATAATAATAATAAAAAAGGAAAAAAAAAATTTGCAATCAACTCTTAGTCCAAAAAACTTCGTCTCTACTCTTCTGTTATAATATTTTGTTTTGTTGATATTTCAAGTTGCTTTCTTTTCCAAGCAGCCTCTATCTACTTTGAAGAATTTCACGACACCACACGAGGTATCTTTCTCCTATATTAACTCAGTTTAAGGTGGTGGAGCTGGCAGAGTCGTTAGTACGCCGCGCAAAATGCTTAGCGACATTTCGCCCGTCTTTACGTTCTGAGTTCAAATTCCGCCGAGGTCGACTTTGTATTTCATCGTTTCGGGGTCGATAAAATAAGTAGCAGCTTCGCACGGGGGTCATTGGAATCGACTTACCCCTCCCCCGAAGTTGCGGGCCTTGTACCAAAATTTGAATCCAATATTTCATTCTCTGATCGAGACTATGTCGACGACTCTGCCTTCGCAGCTGATCGATTGTGTGATGTGCCAGATTCCTTAGCATCTTATGGGAATGCTGCTGCCAAAACTGGTCTGTGTCTCAATATAAAGAAGTCTGAGTAGATGATCCAGCTTCAATCCTCTCATCTTTTTACTTGTTTTACTCCTTTTGTGATTCTCTTATCCTTTTACAGTCATTGGACTGTGGCCATGCTGGTGCACCGTCTTGAAGGGTTTAACTAGCTTTAAAATAATAACTTGAATTTAGCATTTACATTTAATTCTACAAGGGGGTGACGAAAAGTTTCTGGGTTTTAAGGGTGTGGCGAAAGGCCTGGCTGGAGGCCCAACCTTCCGAGTTATTTTACAGGGCTTAGAAAAACTGAAGGGCCGCTGCAATAAGTGTGTGAACCTGAGAGGGGAATATGCCGAGTAAAACCATGATTAACTGATCCACCTGTATTTTCTTTTACGCCAAGCCAGGAACTTTTCAGCACCCTCTCGTATGTATCAACGGCCTCTATCTCTTTGTTATGCTCTGTAGTCTCATTGAAATTAGTGATCTTGAAAAAATAGGGGTCATGCAACGTCATGACCCTTACATATTGAAGACATACTCTTTGGGTTTGTCGCCCACTAGTTCGTTGCTCTTTCTGCGTTATAAGTTGATGAAAACGATCACATTCAAATTAATTTGAACGCGTGGAGCCCACGTGGGAGCCTCTACATCATAGCTGGGGAGAGGCTCGTCTGCATTTAGATTATACATATACAGATATATACATATACAAGGGGTGTATGAAAAGTTTTGAACCTTCAAGGCCTTTTTTGTTTTTTTGAGGCTCATGACTTTTCATACACCTCTCGTATGTACACACACACACACACACACTGCTTGACAACGGGCGTTTACGTCCCCATAACTTAGTGGTTCAGCCAAAGAACTAATAGAAAAGGTACCAGGTTTAGGCTTACAAAAAAAAAAATAAATAAATAAACAGTTCCAGGGTCGATTCATATTTTCGACTAAAAAAATTCTTCAAGGTGGTACTCCAGCATGGCCGCAGTCTAGTGGCTGAAATCAGCAAAAAATAAGTTGCTTATTAATTTATGAAGCGAAAGACATTATTTTTCCTTCTGAGCACAGCAGCGCCCTCTTCAGGTTTTGAATTTTCATTTCTTCCTTGGTATTCATATATGGTCAGTCATCCTGTACTGTATTGCTACAATGTACAGTTTTCTTTTGTTTTTCAGAAACCTGGTCAGTTTATTAGTAAGTTAGTGAGTTACTTTGTTAGTTCGTTCGTTCGTCCGTCCTTGTCAACGTTGACCAAGGACATCATATGGGAGAAGATGGGACACGTTGTATCCGGTTTTGGCCAATCAGTCCAATGCATGCTAAGAAGTCTCTGCTGCAGATCGGGCATTGGTGGTTCTGTTGCGACTGAATGCCAAATGTTGGTTCTGGACTTGCGTAGTTCGTTCTATTTCTTTGTGCCTTCCTTGGAAGTGGCGCCTGCAATCTTGGCCTGTTCGTGGTATTATAAACATGTGAATTAAACGACTTTATTCATCGACAACATACGGATAGATTGTGAAATACATTTTTCATTGGATGTTGATTTTTCGAAATTACAGTCTGCTGCTGCAGCAGCATCAGCAGCAGCAGCAAGAAATTAAAAGAAGAATCTATATAACAATCTCCCTTTTATTGTTCATTATGTTTTTTGTTTTCCAAACAAATTCTTACACTTTGAAGTTTTTTAATTTATATTATTAAATTAAAATAAAAAGAAAAAAAATGAAGAAAAGAAAAATACAGCGACCCGATTAAAGGTTTAATTATTTCCAATCAATTAAAAAAAGAAAGACCTCCCATTATCAATATTTTTTTCCGGAATGGGTGTGGAGTGGGTGGTGATTAATTTTTTTTACAACGCACAAAAAAAAAAGATAAAAAACAAAATGTACACAAAAATTCTTCATAAAAAATGTTCATCTAAAAGAAATTCTTTGAGACAATTGGAATATTTGATGAGTGTAATTAATAAAGATTCATAATTGGAATATTTGATCAGTGCAACTAATATGGTTTCCTAATTGGAATCTTCGATCTGTGTTACTAATATGGATTCTTAATGAAAAATATACAGATAGTCCTGGTGCAGACAATATTTTTTTATTCTAATACATACATACATACATACATACATACATACATACATACATACACACACACATTTATAAACACACACATATATAATGTTATATATATATATATATACGTGTGTATGTATACACATATATATGTGCGTGTGTATATATATATATAAAATATTGTATATATATATATATATATATATATATATATATATATATATATATATATATATACACACACTTATATATCTACATATATATATATTTATACATACACACACACACACACACACACATATATATATATATATATATATATATATATATATATATACACACTCATATATATACATACACGCACACACACACACACATATATATATACTTATACACACATTTATGCTCATACACACAGACTCGCACACACACACACTCACACGCGCGCATACACGCGCACACACACGCGCACTCACACACGCACATACATACTGTAATAAATACAAAATGAATGATGATGGACATAAACGAACAAGTTTTCACAACATGGCGTGTATGAATATAAATTTATCGCTTTGTTCGTAAGAAAGGGTGAAAAATTTTGATTAAAAAACGTCTTTGAGCGTTGCTAAACAATTCTTTTTTTGTTCTAGCAAAACGTAGATTCCAGAATATGAATACATAATTTTTTTTTTATATTGTAGAAAATACAAATTACGATGGTGTTCCCGTAGTTTGCTGTGTGTGTGTGTTTATGTGTGTGTGTATGTGTGTATGTGTGTGTTTATGTGTTTGTGTGTTTGAATATGTGAGTGTTTGTGTGTATGTGAGTATGATTCTGTGTTTGACTCTGTGTGTAAGTGTGTAATATGTGTAATATGTGTATATATGTGTAAACAGGTATGCATAAAATGGTTTAGATTTCATTTCACAATTTGTTTAAAGGAAACATTAGTGTTTTTACATTTCTGAATGTCATCACGTTTTTGCATTTTTTTTTTAGAAAAAATTTTTTATATAAAAAAAGAAAGAAACAAAAAAAACAACAACAATAACAAAAACTAATAAATCCAATACATATATTTAAATGAAAGTGTATGTTAGCAGATACATGCACATACGCATATGCATGTACAGCGTAAGTGTAAATAGAGACATGATATACAGGCATACATGTATATCAGTGACATATGATTGTGCATGCACGACTCTTAGTCTGTTTGAAATCCGATATATACATATATGACACACATTTTGTTAAATACCTTCCACTCATTTCTGTTTTAACAAATTTGTGTTACTATTAGCTATGATATTTTATACTGAATTTATCATTTTCGAAAAGCGTAAAGGTGCGTGACCTAGAGGTTAAGGTATTGCACTCATGTTCGTCAGATCGTGTTTACGATTCTTAGACCAGGCAGTACGTTGCATTCTTGAGCAAAAACGAATTCACTTCACGTTGCTCCAGTCAGCACAGTTGTGAGTTACAGCAATATCTGGGGAGTTAACCCTGCGATGGACTAGCGTCCTATTCGGGGGGAGTGATGTAATCTCAGTCATTTATGCTCCATGGAAATCAGGTTAAGCTCCAGTCTTTTGACCCAGGGGCTCATGATAGAGACTTAAATTCCTAAATTTAGCCCCACCAAAAAATGGGGGGTTGGCTTTGCTGTGTGATAAAAAGTTAGTTTCTCAACCACAAGGTTCCGGGTTCAGTCCTACTGTGTGGCACCTTGGGTAAGCGTCTTCTACTATAGCCTCGGCTAACCAAAGCCTTGTGAGTGGTTTTGGTAGACGGAAACTGAAAGAATCCCATCGTTGTATATATATATATATATATATATATATATATATATATATATATATATATATATATATATATATATATATATATATATATATACATGTATGTCTGTATATATATATATATATAATACACACACACACACACACACACACACACACACACACACATACATATATATATATATATATATATGTGTGTGTGTTTGTATATGTGTGATGTATATATGTCTATATACATACACGCACACACAAACACACACACATATTTATTTATATGTGTGTGTGTCTTTGTGTTTGTCCCCGTAACTAGCGGTTCGGCAAAAGAGACTAATAGAATAAGTAACAGACTTAAAAAAAATAAAACAAAGTTTCGTTCAACTAAAATTCTTGAAGGCGGTGCCCCAGCATGGCCGCGGTCTAATGACTGAAACAACTAAAAGAAAAGAAAAGAAAGGAAAAGGGAAAATGTAGTATACAAGAAATACCCAGAAGTTTAATTCCCGGTTAACGTCTCACTTCTGCTCACTCTCTTGTCCGTGTGATTCGTGTACATAATGCTTGTTATTCATTTATTTATTTATTCATTTTTCTTCCTAAGGATTGATTCAGATTTTGGCACAAGGCCATCAATATTTGGGGACGGGGGATGGGACAGCAGTAAGACCAATGCGGTTTGTGCTTAGTTTAAGCATAAACCGTAAGTTAATTCCAGTGCGTTGATGTACAAAACAAGTGGTCTTTAACATCGTTATAATAATAATAATAATGGTGTCATAATTTTCCAAAAGGGCAGCAGTTTTGGGGGTGGGGTGGGGATGAGTCGATTACATCGACCCCAGTGTTCAACTGGCATTTATTTTATCGACCTTGAAAGGGTAAAAGGCAAATTCGACCTCGGCGGAATTTGAACTCAGAACACAGCGGCGGGCGAAATACCGCTAAGCATTCCGTCCAGTGTGCTAACGATTCTGCCAGCTCGCCACCTTAGTAGTAGTAGTAGTAGTAGTAGTAGTAGTAATAATAATAATCTTTTCTACTATAAGCACAAGGCCTGAAATTTGGGGGTGTGGGCAGTCGATCACATCGACCTCGGTATTCAACTGGTACTTAATTTATCGACCCCGAAAGGATGAAAGGCAAAGTCCACCTCGGTAGAATTTGAACTCAGAACGTAGCGACGGACGAAATACCGCTAAGCATTTCGTCTAACGTGCTCACGATTCTGCCAGCTCGCCGCCTTAATAATAATGATAATAATAATAATGATAATAATAATAATAAATAATCATGATGATGATGATGATATACGTAATATATTTGTATATGTATGTATATATATATATGTGTGTGTATGTGTATATATATGATACACACACACATTCATATGTACATATATATATATATGTATATATATATGTATATATATATCTGTCGAGCGTCATACTAATATATACTTTTGTTATTTACACCACCTGTCCTCGTCTGTTGTTATTTTTTGTATATTCTCCCATATATGTATATATATGTATATATATGTATATATACATATATATGTATATATATGTATATATATGTATATATATATAAGTATATTTATATATATATAAGTATATTTATATATATATATACATGTATATATATATATATTTAAACACACACACACACACACACACACACACACACACACATATATATATATATATAAAGATGAGTTTAACAGTCCAAAATATTCCAGTCTTATTATTAAACAGCTCATTACAAATATTTAGACATTTAATCGTACTTTACATTTGAAATCATTACAATCACTAGAAGCGCTGGAGTGCTAGAGCACCTACAAGGTGAGCAATGAGATGGAAGTTCGATTCCCAGTTGAGCCATTTCACTTTATCTAATCCTTACATTTGAAGTTCCTGGCCACTGTCAATAGCCTGGAGAGGGACGGATTCTTGCTCTGGTGACTGACCATTGATGGAAACGTTAGATGGTTAATATTTAATAGCCTGAGTGTGGGTGGAGGGGTGGGACGGACCCTGGGCATGGTGACGCCTTACCATGGCGCTGTTATATGGAAAATAGTCAACAATCTTCTGTGGAGAGGGACGGACTCTGAACAAGATATGCTCTTAGGGCATTAAATAGATGCTTAAATTTCAGTAGTCATCCAATTATGAAATAAGAGTTAAAAAAGTTTCATGCTTAGGAATCTACAGGCGGTGGTGTTGTTGATGATGTTGTTGTTGTTCTTGACGGTGGTGGTAGTATTTAATTTCTTGCCCCAGGTCAGACCAGAATAACCAGATCAATTATCAAAAGGCTATCTAGCCGTGACCATCCTGTCTTTTTGCTTTCTTTCTGTTTTTTTTTTTTGCTTTTGTTTTATCAGTGACTGTGTATCTAAGATCACATTATTAACGAGTCATTTCTTCACGACAGTATCGTGTGATTGGAAGAAAATTTGGATGCTATTTCTAACAAGTCGTGCCACTAAATAGAGGCTACTCCACTGCCGAGTTCATTGCATGTCTGACACCCAACTTAAGTGTCAGAGATTCGAAACCGGTTACAGTTGGTTTGCAGTGTATCTATGATTAAGACACTTTATATTCAATGCCACAATTCACCAGCTATAAGTAGGTGAAGTTCAATTTCTTGAGACTGAAAGTAGTCGTAGAATTTTCGCCTACAAAAGTTTATATTCAATAGTATTACTTTATCGTTATAATAAATATGTTTATTGATAAGTTATGCCATAGTTTGATAAATAGGCCGAATTATTTGCTATTTTGTGAAAGGGGTAATTATAAACCACCTGATTAACAATAATGAATTCAATAATGAGATACATGGATCTACTACGAGTATTTCCGGAGTAAGTGAAACAGCTATGACTAGGAATCGAAATCCACTTCTCATATTCGGTTTGCTGGGAATTTAACCATCTATATTGCAACGTTTGTCATTAAACTAAATACTGCAGGATTCTAATTAAAAAGTGGACTTAGAAAGTTAGAAGTTGTCACGTGACTATGCAGTCATCACAACGTGAAAACCATTGAAGAAGAAACAACAAAAGCGTTATAAAGAAGATGCTGAATACATAGAAGAGTGTCATAGTATTTAAGAACACTTACACACACGCATGCATGCACGCACGCACACACGGACGTACGCACACACACACACACACACACACACACACACACACACACACCTTCTCTCTTTCTCTCTCTCTCTCTCGTATTTGTGTGCGTGAATCCCTGTTTTATTAAAGATTTTCTTTTACTATCTAGCCTATATGTATATATACACCTACAATTTACAATATATATATATATATATACACACATATATATATACACACACATACATATATAAAGGCAAACACGCATACACACACACACACGTAGCTAAATACACATTGAAAATAATTCAAGGATCATATATTAAAATAAACATATATATGTATTCCATATGTTATTTTCCTGGACATGGTTCTGTGTTTCTAGAAGAAATGTGTTAATAAAATTATCTATATTACACATTGCCTTCATCAGCAGGTAATAAGTAATAAAACAAACTGATTTAAAGATACTATATACAGACGCGGATATGACTGTATGAGTAAGAAGCTTGCTTTGCAGTTTTAATTCATATATCTACATATCTATCTGGCTTTAGCATGGTTTAGTTTAAGCACAGAGTACAGAATACGTGCGTAGATAGCACGGAGTGCATGAAGGATACGTTATCGAGAAGACCATAGCGTGAGACCGAAGTTCTTACACAAAACTATTAATTCATTCACTAGTTAGTAAATTGATAATGAAACTATAAACAGTACGTCTGATATATTGGCAGAATGACCTTCCCAAATTACAACGTCAACAACACGCACACATATATATTGAAAATTATAAAAGGTTATACACAAATAAATATGTAGAGCAGACAAACGTATACACATACCAAGGCTATCCATATTTCAAGTAAATTGACTCAATGCAATCGATATGTAGAGTTTTATATGAGTATGTAAGATTAATATATTGTATAATCATTATTTGGGATGTGTAAAATTAATCAACACGATGTCCTGAGGTTGAAACGTTTTGTAACTTGCATGAATAAGCTATCTTTGTCTGTTAATCTGTATGTCAGATTATCTATCTATCTATCTATCTATCTATCTATCTATCTATCTATCTATCTATCTATCTATCTATCTATTTACCCGTGTGCCTGCCTGTCTGCCTGTCTGTTGATATCTATCAATGTCATATTTCTGTAACTATTGCCGAAAAGAATATTGCATGCAACTTCATACTTACATGCATACATCACATGCATATATATCTACATACATATATACATATATTAGTAATTATATATCAATTTATATGTACATTGATTGCTTGTCAATAAAATACACACATTCAAATACAGACACACAGATACAGACACACACACACACGTACGCACACAGACGCGTATCATTTGAACATAGCATATGAGGTATTTCCGTTTATTATTATTATTACACTCTAATTTTCCCTTACACTTTCACCCCCTCATACAAATACATACATGTTTGTGCCCATATATATATATATA
>NC_068988.1:12578971-12583863 GCF_001194135.2 Octopus bimaculoides | reverse complement strand
ATGTATATATATATATATATATGTATATACATATATATATATATTTATATATATACATATATATATATACATGAACACACACATAAACACACACACACACGCACACATGCACACACACACACACGCACGCACGCACACACACACGCACGCACGCACGCACACACACAGAGTTGTCTTTGGAAGTGACTGAATCGGCCCTAACAGACAGACCACCTGCGTAATTAAATATTTAAAAAAAACCGTTCAATAGTCGTCTCCCCTGGTTAATTTACATGGTTTATCATGCAAGTCCCGCTAGAGACGCTACTTTGACGTAATAGTCTTTTGACAAGGTGTCGTGTCCGACAGTAGAACACCGCAAGTACAACCACTGAGATGGAGAGTAGTATACATGCAGTCATAAGTCCCCAAGCGGGGTCAGGTTCGATGCTATCTCGCGGCAGGTGCCGCTCGTACGGCGTTTTCTCGTAATTTGCAAAATGCAAATCACGTCTTCGTAATTCTGGTACTATCTTGTTCCAGAATGCCATTTTCTTGGGTTTGAAACGGATATTCATTTCGATGTGAGGTTCACCACGCTGGTTTTTCGTTATCAGAGCGTAGATTGGTTTCTCTGTCGTGTATCGGTCAATGTAGAAGTTTTTTAACGACATCAAAGAGGGTAAACTGAAAAAGAGAGAAAATGAAACCATACATAGTGAAATAAGAATGTGAAACGGCTAAGCTGGCAAAAACAGAAATATGCACAGTTAATAGATGAATGTCTAAGGAAGTCATAATTCAAGCCATGATAAGCGAAACTGAAAAATAGCATTCCATAGGTTTTATTTACATTGCTACGACGAGCTATCCCTAAAACTGGTGACCCCCTTAGAAGAAACAAGCACTACAATCTAGCTGTACAACTTTCAATACATCGCGAATATGCTAACCAAATCGTCTCTGAGAATCTTTTCGCGCTCTCTGTCGTTGTAGCCTCTTTCGAAGCGTCACCACTTGTCGATACGTTGGTGATCGCATCTCAAGAGCACTACGCTGTTTCGCAATTCACCAAACCATTTCAACTTCGCCGAGACAACTTACAACATCGTAAATGCCCAACAGTAAAACTAGTAGACTCTTCTTTGTCTTATCGTTTTCTTTGTTGTTCATCTTAAAAAAAAGAAAAGAATAAAACAAGAAGATCCGGTCAGCATCGGCTACGAACGACCGGCTCCCCTTAAAAATCTCAAACAACATCAGCCTCACCTCCTGAACAAACGGACCCAAGAATATCAGCACATTCTTCTACTGATGCTTCGAGATTAAGTTCACGAGTGCTTTTTCCAGAACAGTTGTTAAAATAAAACAACAACAACAACAACGACGACGACGACGACGACAACAACAACAACAACAAAAAAAACAACAAAGTTACACAAACACCAGAACGAGGCGCCAAACAGGACCAAATATTCTTTTCTACTCTAGGCACAAGACCCGAAATTTTTGGGGAGAGTACCAGTCGATTAGATCGACCCCAGTACGCAACTGGTACTCAATTCATCGACCCCGAAAGGATGAAAGACAAAGTCGACATCGGTAGAATTTGAACTCACAACGTAAAGGCAGATGAAATACCGCTAAGCATTTCGCCCGGCGTGCTAACGTCTCTACCAGCTCGCTGCCTTGTAGTGGATCAAATATTACAACAGCTTGGGTTTCAAAGACCCACAAATTTCCAATATCCTTACAAACTTACAAAAATCTTAGAGACCAACATGAGGTGGATATAGGTATTTTGAAAAAAATCTCCCCCTGTCAAGAGTTCCAGAGGCAGGAAACGCAAATGACGGTAGCAACATCAAACTCCTTAATTCGCCAAATGCCACATATCAGAGGAGGTTTCAAGTAATGAAAGTGTAGCAGAACTAACAGCGGTCCTCCAGTATGGACACAGCTATTGAGCTAAAACTAGTAAACGAATAAAAGAATGGACCAAAAACCAAAGAAAAAAATGCAACTTTGTTTCTTCATCAAGACTATCCTCGTTTACTCACTTCACCTTTCTGCTCACTCTTGCATAATGTGAACACATATACATTGCACACACATCGACATGCATACATTCACATAAATTTAACATGGCCATAGGCACACAGCACAGGCACCCGCGTATCTAGCAGACACGAAATCATTGCTAGTAGTGTACATAAAATTCATTACGGATACAAAATGCCAGACAACGTTTTGTTCAGAAGCTTGGTAATAGTTGAACTGGGTCACTGTTCCAACCCACCGGTAGGCGTTGCACCTACTCATATGCATAAATGCACATGACTATGTACGAGTCTCTTACTCGCTCGCCCGAATTGAAATGGAGATGGAGATTTGATATCAATAACGTAACTGAGTCTCGCAGACACTTCCACTGCTACGTAATCAAAAACGTGACACATGGCAGAACAACTGACAGACTGGGACAAGCTGCGTAAAATACAGAAGTGGTTATTTCGTCGACAAGTAGTCAGCAAGCAACCACCAAACGGACAACATGGACTAAGGCGGGAAGAAAGCCTTCAACACAAACTTCTTCAACGATTCAAACAGCAAAGACAACTGACAAGCACACACAGTCTACAATTGGGGTCGAGAAAACGAGTTTTCTTGGAATGACAAACATCTTTACACAACTGGGGCAGACGTTGTTAAAATAGATTTTAACGACGAGAAGCACCAGATAGCTTTAAAAATCGTACTCCTTTTCCATAATCATATACCATGCAAAATATCCCAGCCGAATTAAAAGATGCGATGATATAGACCGCTTCCATATCATTTCGTGACACAAAACACACCCAACGTCGCGACATACTCTTTTACTCATTTACTTGTTTCAGCCATTTGACTGCGGCCATGCTGGAGCACCGCCTTTAGTCGAGCAAATCGACCCCAGGACTTATTCTTTGTAAGCCTAGTACTTATTCTAGCGGTCTGTTTTGCCGATGTAGAAGAAATTTTACAGGGACACAAAAGCCGAAACCGATTCGGAGAAGAGGATGTGGAAAAGTGATCTTAAACTAGAAACAGAATCTTTAATAATGCCAAAAAACCTGTAACATGGACCCTTGGAATCGTGTGCCTTAACTCAAAAGATTGGGGACAGAAAGAACTAATCTCATTGATGTGGATCACCATTTGGAGAGACAACACCGACGATTACGACCAAATTACATTCTCTACCAATAAACACGATATGCCAAAGCAACATAAGAGACGTGACATCACCAAGAAAAAGGGAAATTATAATTTATAAACAATTCACAGGAAGAAATCCCAACCTGCAGAAGTAAACTCCAAAGACAAAATGGGAGGAGAAAGATACAATGTAAGAGGAAGGTCTAAACAAGCACAACTGCGGGCGCGCGTTTCTTTGGAAGACAGCGACTGTGAATTAGGTATCACACAACACGACGGACAATCATGTAAAAACATGGCCTAGAAAATTAAACAGTGTGTAATTTCATATTGTTGTCATCGTGTTGTTTTCAACTCTTTTCGACTTGCTTGTTTACGCATTTTCAACTTTTACTAACAGCATCGGACGTCGGTGTCAATGATGGATCGCGTTCATACTATTTTTCTGATATTTTGAATTATAAAAGCTGCTACTGCTGCTGCTGCTGTTGTTGTTGTTGTTGTTGTTGTTGTTGTTGTTAGTATTTTAAGTTGGCGAGCTGGCAGAATCATTAGCATACCGGACAAAATGCTTTGCGGCGTTTCGTCCGTCTCTATGTTCTGAGTTCAAATTCCACTGAAGTTGACTTAACCTTTCTTTCGGAGTCGATAAAATAAGTAGTCAATGTAATCGACTTACCCACTCCTTTAATATTGCTGGCCTTGTGCCGAAAATTGAAACCATTGTCGTTCCACTTTGTTGATGGTGTAACACAGGCGCCAGCTCTCTACAACGAGTGAACTGGGGTAGCATCTTCAATTGAAGATGCTATCCCCGTTCATTTTTCTAAGTATTCTAAGTACTTTACCAAGCTATACTGTTCTCTTCTGCTCTAACACATCCTTCACAACTGGAGACTCTGCGTGGCACAGAATGTGATAAGGCTGGCCCCTTTGAATTACAGGTACTACACATTTTTGTCAGCTGAGTGAAATGGATCAACGTCAAATGAAGTGTCTTGCTCAAGGACACAACGCAAGGAATCGAACTCACGACCTTACGACCGTGCATCGAATACCCTAACCATTAAGCCACACACCTTCACACATACTTACATACACACATATACACATACATACGTACACACACACATGCACACACACGCGCACATACAGACATACATGCATGCATACATACATACATACATACATGCATACATACATACATACATACAAACAAAAATACCCTGTTGTTGATGTTGAAATTCCAATGAATTGGATCGAGGTTAGAAACCGGTTCTTTCTCTATTGGCAAGAAATCTTGAAA
Source organism: Octopus bimaculoides (assembly GCF_001194135.2). Lineage (NCBI taxonomy): Eukaryota > Metazoa > Mollusca > Cephalopoda > Octopoda > Octopodidae > Octopus > Octopus bimaculoides. Next base: position 12,579,380 of record NC_068988.1, on the reverse strand, counting down.
TACATACATAAGTACGTACATACACACATACAAACATACACACGTACGTACATGGTTTTGTAATAAGAACGTGTATTTGTTACCCTTGTTTGATGAATGATGCCCATAAACGTATCAAATAGCGGGACATCATTCGGTCTCTGTTATCGTAACGGAAGTTAGCGTGTCCTCCTAATGGTGCGCCAATCAAGTAGAAGAGTTCGGAGCCGTGAAGGATTGCTGTAATAATAAAGAATAACAGGAATAATAAGGTATGTCTCATGTTAAACATTGTTGTAATTAGGTTTGTGTTTATATATGAATAGACATATATGTGTGTGTGTATATGTGTGTGTGTGTGCGTGTGTGTGTGTGTGTGTTTGTGCGTGCGTGCTTGTGTATATATATATATATATATATATATATATAT
>NC_068988.1:12575130-12577955 GCF_001194135.2 Octopus bimaculoides | reverse complement strand
ATATATATATATATAGCATTGGTCAACTAGTAGTGTACTTAGTGTAGTTTTTAATGCTGATTTCAAATATATAATTAGTTTTTTGACATCACGTACAGTTTCCAATATGAGAAAGTTTTTGGGTTTTAGCTCATGAATTATATAGAAATTCCGATTAATGATGTGTATGCATGTATTTCATTTACATCATGGAAACATGCCTTTAAAATAAACTACATTATTCATTGCTGCATAGTTCAGATGCAATATTTCATCATCTTAAATTAAGCAATCAAGTTTTGTCTGATGAAATAGGTATTTCAACAAATTGTCCTGTCATTATTGGTCTGCAGTTTTATAGTGTTAGCAATGTCAAGACAGTGTAGAAATCGTCCTGATATGTTTTGTTATGTCTGTGGACAATTTATTGTGAAAGCTCAAAAACGTACAATAACACCAGAGATCAAGAAGATTCATAAGCTATACTTGTCCTCTTGGAGATCAGGACAAGTTATGGGCATCACATCTTATCTGCTCAGGTTGCTCAAATGGCTTACGTGACTGGTTCAATAATAATAAGAAGTCCATGCCTTTTGAAAACCATTCCAGTGATATGGAGGGGGCCAAAAGACCATTTTAATGATTGCTATTTATGCAAAGTAAATGTCAGAGGATTTCCTATGAAGAATAAACACAAAATTGTGTATTCCAATTTGGATTCTGCAATGAAACCTGTGTCTCACAATGGAAGTCTGCCAATTCCAGTTCCACCAGAAGATGGTATTGAAACATCAGATGATGATGCTGACTGTCACGATAGTGCTGCTGAGGAAGATTACGTGGCTGATGACGATAGCTTTGAACCTCAGAAATTTTCCCAAGTTGAACTGAATGACCTTGTCAGAGACCTATCCCTCTCAAAAGACAAAGCAAAACTGTTGGCATCAAGTCTGAAGGAGAAGTATCTGCTAGAGCACGGTGTTCGTATAACTTATTTTCGGCAGAGAAATGTGGTTCTACAAACCCTCGACAGAAAAAAAGCCCTCGACAGAAAAAAAAAAGGCTTTGCTATCCGGTTGGAGTGCCGAACCTACATCCCTTTGTTAACGCGACTGTGTTACCTTTACACTAGCGAATCAACCTCCCCATGTCTGTCAAATTTAAGAACTATAATAGTTCGTGTTTGTTTTTATGTAAACAAACTTTCTATATGCTTTCAGTGCGAATGTTTTTTTTTATACGGCGCCGAGTTTACAATCTTGTAAATATCCACGTGTATTTTCTATTTTGTTTTTGTTTTTGTAACATATTTCTATTATATATATATATATATATATATATATATATATATATATATATATATAGTTTCAAGGTAATGAATTCTTAATTTCTTTTTCCACGCAACATAAAGTAATGAAAGAAATCGCTTAATCTGTCTTATACTTTTAAGTACTAAATGGGAAAAAAAATCATTAAAAAACAAAATAAAATAAAACAACTAAAGGAAACAGACGATGCCTGTTGAATAATAAATAGACATTAGCAGCAAAAATCAAAGAAGGAAAATGAAATCTTTTGATTGGAGCGAGTAAAAATGTTCCTCAAAATAATTTTACTTTCAGCTTTTGGACATTTTCAAGCATTTCTAACAAATGATTTGAATTACACCAACAAAATGTTGTTATATACACAACAGGAAGTTCAGTAGTGTTTTCGTTTACTGACTTCCACCGATAAGATCTTGGTATAAGATTCCTGTCCAAGTTGCTGCATTGTGAGATCGAATCTAGAAGTCCGTAGTTGCGAAATGAGCTTCTTAAATACAACTTTTACATGCAACCGCTTATGGTTACATCTTATTATGTCTAGCTTTGCTCCTAGAAGGGGAAAAATATACGAGAAAATTTAGGAAAATACTTCCATCTTTTACTTACAACTGAAATGGCTGAGTTCCGACATATACGAGAAATGGTAAAAGTAAACTGTGATGTTTCTGGCTTGGAGTGTATCAGCATTTACTTGCGTTGGAGCAGTTATATAATAATCTCCCATCAACTTGAAGAGAAACAATAGACGATAATATCAATAGTTAATCATTTTCATTAATTAGAAATGAAAAAAACAAAAACACTTGCGTTTATTAGTTAGGGATTATTCTTAATAGATAAATTGCCTCATTTCCCTCAGTTGTCTCCTTTTGGAATGACTTTAAACGGGATCCAGTAGTAGGAGCCTGCTTTACGAGATCCCAGGTCTTCTATGACCCGGATTGGAGCTCTTTTCAGGGCCCGTGCTATGCACACGAGTTAGGGTACGTTGAAATCATAGGATGCTGTATGGCGGGAGTGTACTATTTCGGCAAATGAACTGATCGAATAAGTGTTGAATATCCACTTGATGCTAAACGGATGAACAGACAACAAACTGACAACGACGAGAATGAACGAGTTCAGTTAGCGAACTATTGCTGTTAACATTTGTAGTTGTGGTGTGCGCAGACGAGATATTTCAGCTGTTGTTGGCACTCCGTCGCTTACGACGACGAGCGTTCCAGTTGATCCGATCAACGGAACAGCTTGCTCGTGAAATTAACGTGCAAGTAGCTGAGCACTCCACAGAGACGTGTACCTTTAACATAATTCTCGGGGAGATTCAGCGTGACACAGAGTGTGACAAGGCTGGCTCTTTGAAGTACAGGTACAACAGAAACAGGAAGAAAGAATGAGAGAAAGTTGTGGTGAAAGAGTACAGCGGAGTTCGCCACCATCCCCTGCCGGAGCCTCGTGGAGCTTTAGGTGTTTTCGCTCAATAAACACTCACAACGCCCGGTCTGGGAATCGAAACCG
>NC_068988.1:12571467-12575120 GCF_001194135.2 Octopus bimaculoides | reverse complement strand
ACGTGCAAGTAGCTGAGCACTCCACAGAGACGTGTACCTTTAACATAATTCTCGGGGAGATTCAGCGTGACACAGAGTGTGACAAGGCTGGCTCTTTGAAGTACAGGTACAACAGAAACAGGAAGAAAGAATGAGAGAAAGTTGTGGTGAAAGAGTACAGCGGAGTTCGCCACCATCCCCTGCCGGAGCCTCGTGGAGCTTTAGGTGTTTTCGCTCAATAAACACTCACAACGCCCGGTCTGGGAATCGAAACCGCGATCCTATGACCGCGAGTCCGCTGCCCTAACCACTGGGCCATTGGCCTGCACGTTATTTCAGCTAGCGAAAGACCAACGTCACTGAATCTCAAGCACTTACGTTCATGCTACATCGCTCAACCGAGACGTTTGACACGGGGGATGCTGCATTGGTCCGGCAAAGTCGCTCGACCGGATGACGGTGGTGATGGTAATGATGATATCCCTTGGGAGAGTATAAAGTGATGTGATGGAGTGAGTATTGAACGATTGTCTCTTATCTTAAACTTCGAGGAACTTAAAAAGAAAATGCCTAATGAGTTCATGGTATGGGATAGCACAATCGGTGCGTCGAAAAAATATACCTGGTTCACTTTTCAGAGTCACCTTACGAGGTCGATAGAATAAATACCCAACAAAGTACCGCAATTGATATAATTGACTAAAATTGCTAAAGACAGGGCCCCAGTATGGCCGCAGTCCAATGATTAAAATCAAAGAATAAAAATATATAAGAAAGGACCCACCATATTTTGGTTCCCTTTTATCATTAATCCTTTTTTTATTTCAGTCATTTGACTGTGGCCATACTGGAGCATCACCTTCAAGGGTTTTAGCCGAACAAATCAACCCTAGTATTTTATAAAAATCTGGTACTTATAAAATCGGCCCCTTTTGCTGATCTGCTAAGGCGGTGTGTGTATGTGTGTGTGAGGGGTAAACATGAACACACTCACACACATGCGTACGTGCATACATACACACACGTGTATATATTCATATGATGGTCTCCCGCAGTGTTTCCGTCTAATAAACTCATTCGTAAGGCATTGCAGGGCATCGCGGTCAAGTTTATGACAGGTATACTTCTGCAAGGGCTGGGGATTTCTTTGATCATGAGGTTTTTCGATCAGAGTTGACCTAGGGTTAAATACACCCCCACACTACCAGTAACAACAACAACAACAACCGGTGACTATTTGCTGAAACTTACCTCTGAAAACATTTGTAAGATGACAGTTTCATTGCCGGCTTCATAAGGCCAAGGAAGATAATGCTGAAGTACGGAACCTATTAAAGCAAAAATTGGAGCGATATAATAAATAAGTATCGATAGTTCGATAAGTCCGAGTTAATTCTGCATTAGCACAATGATTACATATCCAGGCAACACTCAAATGAAAATAAGAACCCCCCCCCCAAAAAAAAAAGATAATGAAGTACATATAAAACCACAAAGAAATTGAAGAAAAGTATAAAGTCAATGTATTTACACAATGAAAGAAATAAAGGGAAAACAATGTTTCGGACAGTGGTCCTTTATCAACTGAGAAGGAAGGGGGAAGATGGAAGGAATAAACAACAACCCGAAACTGGTGTCATATCAGAGTTGAAGCATATTTGAATGGAAGACGTAAAGGTGAATAGGACAGAGTCGGTGTTCTAAAGCAGAGAAGAGTGAGCGCTCGATAAGAGATAAAGAGCCTAATAAGAGTGGGGGAAGTATGGTTAAGTTTGAATTACGTGTAAATGTGTATGTGTATGTGATAGTGGAAATAAATGCGTAGCGGCATGAATAATGTGAGATAGTATTTGCATTGTAAGTGTCTAAACAAGGATATATATGTATATATATATATATATATATATATATATATATATATATATATATATATATATATCATGCACGAGGTATGAGTGTTGTTAGTTCGTGGTTCGGCTGCGGTTTTTAGGCGCAAGAGAATATATTCTCTATGTGCCTGGTGTAAAAAAAAAAAAAACATCTGAAAGTAAGTCACAGTCAAGTGAGACAACTCACATAGGTCCCTTCTTGGAGCAACAGACATCGATGATTCGTCATCGTTTTTGACTTATCAATGCCGCATATCAAACAAGGCCCGCTGCAAGCCATATCGCCGACTATGACTATATGCTAAATGGCTTAAACACCATCTGCTGGCATGTCCCGACGCTTCCTGCCACAGAAAACTTCAAATATGAATTAGAAGCAGCCGGAGGTATATAAACAAAATCGAACACACATGCCGTGTGCGTTCAATTTTGTTCAATGCACTTCATTCTACTCTGCAGGTAAAAACGAGTCATCGTGCGACATACCGGTGTTCCGGCCAGGGAGGAATATACACACCAGGGAAACTTGGAAAGCGGCCCGATGCTACTTACAGAGTGATGTGGACTAACTAACCAAGATCAATAAAAGAAGTTGTTATTTGTTCCTTCTCGAGCCATGCCTGACTCATAAGAGCCGGTTCCCCGGTTTCATTGGCGTATAAGTTCCCCATCTGGACGGGACACCGGTCCGTCACAGGTGAGCTGCTAGATGCAGGAGGAAAGAGGGAGAGAAAGTTGTGGTGAAAGGGTCAGCAGAAGTTCGCCATTACCTTCTGCTAGAGCTTAGGTGTTTCGCTCATAAATACACACATCGCCCGGTCTGTGATTCGAACCCGCGATCCCTCGACCGCGAGTCCGCTAGGCTATGTGCCGCCACAATAAAAAAAAAAGTGCCAGTGAAAAATACTATAGATTGGTAGAACTGTAAGAATGTCGAATCGGATGCCTTGTAGTAGTTGTTTCTGCTTCTTGAGTTGTGAGTTCAAAACTCGTCACCCGGTTTACACGTCATCACTTGGCGGCAACCCCCACCACCACCAAGTATTGCAGACTTCCAGTTTGTGTTTACTCCCTTCATAACTCTCCCTAGTTTTAAAGGGCGTCCAAAGGGTCATGGGTATTGTCTTTATGGCTGTGTGGTGAGAAGCTTGCTTCCCAACCACATGGTTCCAGGTTCAAATCCCACTGCGTGGAACCTTAGGGAAGTAGCTTCTATTATAGCCTCGGGCTGATCAAAGCCATGTGAGTGACGGAAACTAAAAGAAGCCCTTCGTATATGTGAATGTATATCTATCTATCTATCTATCTATCTATCTATCTATCTATCTATCTATCTATCTATGTGTCTGTGTGTCTGTGTGTCTGTCTGTGTGTGTGTCTGTCTGTCTGTCTGTGTACATATACAGATATGTATGTTTGTATATGTGTATGCACAAGAGGCACAATGTGTGTGAGAGAGAGAGAGAGAGAGAGAGAGAGAAAGGGAGATGAAAGAAAGAGAGAGTACGTGTGTGTATGTATGTGCGTTTGTGTGTGTGCAGGTATGTGTGCGAGAGAGAGAGAGAGAGAGAGAGAGAGAGAGAGAGAGAAAGAAAGAGATAAATTGATTGAGTTAGATAGATAGATGAATAGAGAGAGGGAGAGAGAGAAAGAGAAGAGGGAAAAGTAAACGAAAGGAAACCCTTGGATATCTCTGACTTATATGATGCCAAAACAAAAGCAAACACACACACATCACACACACACACACACACACACACACACACACACACACACACACACACA
>NC_068988.1:12567686-12571457 GCF_001194135.2 Octopus bimaculoides | reverse complement strand
TGTGTATACACACACACACACACACACACACAAACTCCAACTAAACCTCAAGTATCAATTCAGTAGATAAGGCCGATAAATAAGTCTCTCCGCGCTGACATTTTGACAGGTGATCAGCAGCTACGAAACCCGGATGCCTTTCTTGTCAGTACTTCAGCGCTGTCTTTACCGCAGAAGCCAACATTGTCATCACATCATATGTCACATGAAAGTGTAAAGACCTGACCGTCAGTTCACTCTGCAGAAGAAGGAATCATAAATATATATTTTGTACAAACCTTAACTGACCCCGGTGAGGAAATATAAATGAGTAAGATATACGTTTGAAATACGATGCTAGGTTGTTGTTGGGCATCAAACATGATACTTCGATTTGATCGGGGAACCTGACACTTTGTATTTGGTATACTTGAGTGAATAAGAGGCTGTGTATGTATGTATGTATGTATGTATGTATGTATGTATGTATGCATGCATGCATGTGTGTATATACGTGTGTGTGTGTGTGTGTGTGCGTGCGTGTGTTGGATTTAAGGATGTGAGGAGTGAGGTGAAGTACGATACCTTCTGCGTAATAACTCTATCTCCACCCTTTCTTTGATTTCACACACTGACAACACAACTCACTGACACAATACAGCACACACACACACACACACACACACACACACACACACACACACACACACACACACACACACACACACACACACACACACACACACACACACACACACAGACACACACACAGACACGCACATACACACACGCACGCACGTACACGCACGCACGTACACGTACGCACGTACACGCACACACACTCGTGTGTGTTTATATGTACGCCTGTGTGTATGTATGGGATTGCATGTACGTATATGGAATTTAAACAAAAATTAACTGAGAGAAATAAGTCTGAGTGACCAGTTGCTTGTATTTTAACATCAGACAAATACAGGTATATCAAATACCATACAACATAACTTCTTGATTTATTAAAATTATCTCTGTCTTTTGAAGATATGTTATAATTACTAAAAAAGCAATTAAGACCCGCTGCACTTGGGAAAGGGAGATAATATCAAAAATCAAGAAGTCTCTAAAGTTGATATGCCACAAGAAAAAGGACAGTCTTATGGTTTGGAGACGAGGGGAGAGTCATGGACACGTGTTTCTGACTCGACAGTCATCACGAGCACAACCGTTGGTTAACCTTGTTTCCGTCGTGCTAGCGACGGCTTTTGAACCAGAAATACATGTCCTTGACTCCCCTTTTATCTCCAGAGAATAAGACTGTCCTTTTCCTTAACGGCATGTCATATACGACGAGCTTCTTTCAGTTTCCATCAAATAAATTCACTCACAAGGCTTTGGTAGGCCAAGGACTATAACTGAAAACTTGTCCAAGGTGCTTCGCAGTAGCCAACACCACATGGTTCGGAAGCAAACTTCCTAACCACTCAGCCACGCCTGTACCTCATAAATATTTATTTATTATTCTAGTGGAAGAATAAGAATATTCTAAAATATACTTACCCACAATGCCACTGACGCCTGGCAAATAACCACAAAAACAGTTCATGATTTTCAATAGAGATTTCATGGAACTTGCTTTGACATCCATGTCTGAAAGTAAATACGCGGCTGGAACAAAACAAGAAGAAAGTATGTTATAAGCATTATTTAAAAATAATCGTTTCGTATTTAGGTACAAAGCCAGAAGTTTTCGAGGGACTGGGTTAGTCGATTACATTGACCCAGTGTTTGATTATTTGACTAGTGGTGCATTTTATGGACTCCCTGAAGAATGAAAGATTAAGTCGATTTGAGCGGGATTTCATCGAAGAATGTAAAAGAACCAGATAAACATATACATATATGTAACATATGGCATAAATAAAAACAGGGCAAATTTTAACCATTTCTCCGCAAACTAAAACAAAAATGACGAACAACCTTAATCGATTTTCGAACCTTATAAGACCAGGGTGCGTTGCGTTTCGTTACTTGATAAGTGAAAAAATGTGTAGTAAATACACAAACGAAAAACGGACGCAGAATGGTAAGTTAAAAGACAAATAATAAATGCACAGACGAACGGGAAAACGTATATTAAGTGCATAAACGGACGGGAATCAGACACAGAGGGTCCCTAAATTCCTCATCAGTTATCAATCAGAAGGTATTACACAGCTTCACGCCATTATATAAAATTAATACAAGCAGCTAAGCGCAACGTGGTACCGTAAAAGAAATATATGCTGACAGGGGAGCCAACCGCTCCATGCCGACTCGAAAATCCTCAGACTAGACGTCTAGTTGTGTTTATTCCGTAGATCTCTTCAGTGAGGACAGCTCGAACGGCAAATGTTCGGCTAATTCCGCCTGTCAGCATTTTCGTATTTAACATAAAAAGTTATGGATGATTTGGCGGAATGCTAATGCGTATATGAAAAACTTTAAGGATGGCAAAGGACAAAATATTGTGTGTGTGTGTGTGCTTGCGTGCGTGCGTGTATGTTTGTATGCATGTGTTGATGTGTTGGTGTGAGTGTTTTGCGTGTAAACAGTTTCAATAAAAAGAAAGAAGGCAAAACAAGAAAAAGTAGCTTTTACCAAAACTGGACCCTTCATCCCTTGTGGTACCCGTGAAGAACTGATGGGCATTAAGCGGGTAGGTTTGCAGCATCGTTGCAGGGTGATCGGGTAAGAAATAACCATCAATCACTGGAGTAAACGACGGAGAAATATTGGACAGCCACTGGAAATAATAAAAGAAATGAGAAAGCGGATGGTGATAATATGCCACAGCAGCATGGTGAAGTTGTGATGATGATGATGACGATGATGATGACGACGACGACGATGATGATGATGATGACGATGACGATGACGATGATGACGACGATGGTAATAATAATAATAATAATAATAATAATAATAATAATAATAATATATATGAAATATATGGTACCCTAGGCATAACACCTACATGAACTTCTAACTTGTTGTCTCTTGAGGTCTCTGGGTGAGACTTGGATCCAACTTGTACAAAAGCAAAGCAAAAGTCAAACATAAAATAATAATAATAATAATAATAATAATAATAATAATAATAATAATAATAATAATAATAATAATAATAATAATAATAATAGATGCAGTACCAGGCAGTGGCTCTCATAGCTTCTGATCTTAACTGATTGGAAGTTTCATCATGTACATTGTTTGGTCTTGGTATAAAAGATGGGCTACAGCAAATATTCTGCTTAATACCATAGATTTGCTTGTCAGTTGTTTGACCTTAACCAGTTGAGCATGTCCCTTGGTGGCTGACGATATGTGCATCTCTGATCATGAGCAGAAGTAGTGGAGGAGTATCATAGCCCTGTGTTGAGAGGAATTCTTTGGGGTTTGAATAATTCACCTTTGGAAACACGGGTATTTCATTCATTATCCTTAAACAAACCTTATTTGAGGACCTTTTGAGTGGGATGGGTTACTCAACCTGAAGAAAATTCAAACTGGGCCCCACCTGCAAGGTCATGTGCTGTTTATCTTGATATGGAATCACCATGTCGCACACATATGGTTGTTATGTATGTGCCTGGTGTACCCTTATCAGACGGGTAGACATGATGGGTATACTGGGCTTCATATATTTGTATCCCAGTGTCACTTTGATGGCATGCACTGCTCTCTCACTCACTACTACTACTACTACTACTACTACTACTACTACTACTACTACTACTACTACTACTACTACTACTA
>NC_068988.1:12565034-12566684 GCF_001194135.2 Octopus bimaculoides | reverse complement strand
TTTCCATCAATTTCTTCTCTATTTCGTTCCCTCTCCATTCTTACTATCTTCTCTTTCTTTCTTACATACTTCCTTTCGTATTTCTTTCCTTCTGTCTGTCTGTCTGTCTGTCTGTCTGTCTGTCTGTCTGTCTGTCTGTCTGTCTGTCTGTCTGTCTGTTATACTCGTTTTCTTTCTCCTTTCATCAATTCGTTTGTGTCGTTCTCTCTCGTTTATTTCTCACCAGTTTTCTGTTTTTGAGCTTTAATACTTCCTTCTCCTCCTTTTTCCTTTTTGCTTTCTCCCTCTCTCTGTCTCCATCTCTCTCTCTCTCTCACACACCAACTCATACATGTCGTCTCTCTCTCTCTCTTGTTTCCCTTATTCCTTCTCTCTGTCTTGGTCTGTGTTTTGTTTGTCTCTGTTTTTCTCTCTAATAAAGAATTTCATCCCATCATTCAGAAGGAAAGAGTGAAAAACAAGGAAAGCGAGAGAGAGAGAGAGAGAAAGACAGAGAGGAGGTTGAGAAAGGAAGAGAGAGAGAGAGAGAGAGAGAGAGAGAGAGAGAGAGAGAGAGAGAGAGAGAGAGAGAGAGAGTGATAGAGAGATAGAAAGACAAAGAGAAAGAAATTTGCAGATAAAGTTACACAAAGTGTTCCAAGAGTTGAAAGTAAAACAGAATAAAACAAACAGATGTGCGCGCGCACACACAAACACACAGACACACATAACAACAAAATCACCACCACCAACAACAACTGCATATACATACATACGAACAACATTAGACGCACACATACATAACACCTACATGCACACACAGACACAACAAAATATATACACACAGACAGATGCAACACGTACACACCCACACATACACATCTGTACATACAAACATATACAACACGTCTACGAACACACACATACACACACACGTGGGCGCGCACACATATATACATACACACGCACACATATATACATATATACATATAATATATATACACACATACACCACAACGCTATACAATACTCACACACGCACACACACACACACACACACACACACACACGTATACACAATGCGTATCTACATACACAGAGACACAACGCGTACATACATTCGCGCAACACTACATGCACATACACACACATAACATTATTACACATAATCGTACACATACACTGTACACACACACGTTCATCCTACAAGATACACACACACGTAGCACACATACAATACACAACACACACTCTACCCAACGCAGCGCACATGCGCATACACGTTTCCATCCAAACCACTTTCGTTTTACGAGTGACTCATGTGGAAAGACAAATGCAAGATGTTTTTCCTTTTTTCTTTTTCTTTTCCACTTCTTTAAGTTTCGCTTTGATTTGCTTTCCCAATAATAACATAAAAACATACACCACCACCACCACCACCACCACCATCACCACCATCGCCACTACGCACAGCAACAACAACAACAATAAAAGTCGACCTCGGCGGAATTTGAACTCAGAACGTGCAGACGGACGAAATGACGCTAAGCATTTATCTCGGCGTGCTAACGATTCTACCAGCTCGCCCGCCGCCTTAAGAATCCTTTCTACTGAAGGCACAAGGCCTGAAATTTGGGGAGAGGGTGGGGTGAGTCGATTACATTGACCCCC
>NC_068988.1:12562949-12563632 GCF_001194135.2 Octopus bimaculoides | reverse complement strand
TATATATATATATATATATATATATATATATATAAACTTCCCCACGCACAGACACACTTACCTTTAGTTCGTATAATATTATCTTCTTGAGTTTTTCAGTGTCAATCGACTTCAAACAAGCCTTGACGTTATGTGTGGTGTTTTTTGCACAATGGACGGACAGAAGGTACAATTCATCGTAGAAGTCGGATTTGTCACCCATACTGGACACAGCCCAGTGAGCAAGAGGTGTGCCGCTCTGTTGAATGACGCGATTAAAGAGACCTGTAAAATAAAATCATGACATTGATACTGAAATAATGAACAAAGATTGAAGTTTGATATTTAAAAAAAAAAATTAGTTACTGTAATGGAGGGTGTAATGAATGGTTGCAATTAATGATATGCAATTAATATAGTGACAACAATAACGACAACAACACGACGAAGACAACGATGAAAGTGGTGGTAATAATAATAATAATATTAATAATAATAATAATAATAATAATAATAATAATAATAATAATAATAATAATAAATGCCCAGATGCAGTACCAGGCAGTGGCTCTCATGGCTTCTGATCTTAACTGATTGGAAGTTTTATCATGTACGTTGTTTTGTCTTGGTATAAAAGATGGGCTACAGCAAATATTCTGCTCAATACCACAGATTTGCTTGTCAGTTGTTTGACCTTAACCAGT
>NC_068988.1:12561426-12561916 GCF_001194135.2 Octopus bimaculoides | reverse complement strand
TATATATATATATATATGTGTGTGTGTGTGTGTGTGTGTATGTGTGTGTGTGTGTATGTGTGTGTGTATGTGTTTGTATATAAACTTGTTATGATTAAGAGGGCAATGTCCATGACCTACGTCGGTCCCTCCGAGACTTCTGTGATCGATGCCGTTAATATTTCACTTAGACTGTGTGTGTGCGTGTATGTGTGTTGTGTGTGTTGTGTGTGTTTGTGCGTGGGAGCATGTGTATGTTGTGTATGTTTGTGTAATATATATGTGTGTGTCTGTATGGGAGGAATTTTTAGTTAATTGACCGTAAAGCTAACGAATCTTGCTTCAGGATATGAAAAATGCAGGACACAGATCTGATTAATGACTTCGCTGTTTTCCACTCGCCTTCTTCGTCTTGCAAACACCTTCAGAACAGCCCACCATTAACCTTCCGGCTCCACCGCGCCGCCGCCTCCACCGCGCCGCCGCCTCCACCGCGCCGCCGCCTCCACCG
>NC_068988.1:12559870-12561032 GCF_001194135.2 Octopus bimaculoides | reverse complement strand
GACGCCGCCTCCACCTACGACGCCGCCACCGCCGCCGCCGCCGCCGCCACCGCCGCCGCCGCCGCCGCCACCACCACCACCGTCGTCGTCGTCGTCTTTACCAATATCATCCCCAAACCAAATTCCCTCTATTGATATAATTCCTTTCAATCTACAAACGATATCAGATTTTCTTTTTCGTTTGCTCTAAAATATGCGCAAAGAAATATTCATTGCAATGTGTATGTGTATGCATGTGTATGCATGCTTGCATGTAAGTATGTATGTATGTATGTATGTATGTATGTATGTATGTATCCATCTGTCTATCTATCTATCTATCTATATATATATTTTTTAAAACATATTTTCGTAAAGCTAAATGATTCCTAAGAGACCAGCGTAAGTGAGGCGTTGTGCTATACATTTATCGATCTTATCAACATACAATAGCAACTTAAACTTAAGTATAACACGGTTTTGACTCGCACTCGAAGCCAAGATTGGCTAAGAGGTTGCTTAGGGTACCACGAACTTGGGGTCTCCAAATGCTTTTCGGATCTTTCAAATTCAAAGGCAAAAGCTGATTGGCTGGTTAGAAATAACTTGCGATATTTTAATTAATCAATTAACTAATCATTTAATCCAGTCCAATCCTAACCCGCCCTTCCCTCCATCCCTGTCTCCGTTCCTCCATCTTCTTCACCTTCATCTTCTTTCTCCGCCAATTATTCCAGGGAGGGTCGTGGGAGCAGAGTTGTAGGACACCTCCACAACAGGGTCCGTGCGGAAGCAACCGTCATTAGACTTTCTTGCAGGATTCCCAAGTCTGACCAGCTGAGATTACGGGTATTGTATAACCATCTGGAAATCTTTCGGAGAAAGTATATGTAAAGTGAAGGTACTTGTTCGGCAATTTCCATAATTTTTAAAAAATTTTCATATATATAGACGCAGGTGTGGCTGTGTGGTAAGAAGCTTGCTTCCCAACCATATGGTTCCGGGTTCAGTCCGACCAAAGCCTTGTGAGTCAATTTGGTTGACGGAAACTGAAAAAAACCCGTCGTACATACATACATACATACATACATACATACATACATACATATATATATATATATATATATATATATATGTATAAACATTCGAAAATGAACGTCAAATGATGATGATGATGATAATG
>NC_068988.1:12547652-12554805 GCF_001194135.2 Octopus bimaculoides | reverse complement strand
AAATATCAGGGTCAAACACTGTCTGTAGCTGGTCTTCTCTTGGAAGAGCCCTGCTTCTCACATGGACAACTGTATGTTGGCTGCTCAAGAGTGGGCAGCAACAAAAGACCTATTTGTATATGCTCCACAAGGGAAAACAAGGAACATAGTTTACAATGAGGTGTTATAATCACAACAGCAAGAAAGTATGTACATGATCACCTTCTTTTACGAAACTTCATTGACTTTCATATATTTATATTGATATACATATATATACGTGTGTTTGGGTGCGTGTGTTTATATACATCTCTATATATAAAGATGATGCGTAGTCTAGACGGCGTTTTTAGATTTCATTATTCTCTTTAACCCGGGCAACGCCGGGTATTTCTGCTAGTATATATTAACACACACACACACTCTATACATTCAAGAAAAAGACAGTTATGTATTCCAATGAGTACATCATTGTGAAGTATTTTCCACTCAAGTGCTGGCAAAAGTTTGTTCGCTCAAATAGATTTCTATTACCTTGATCTCATGCGAACTCGATTACTAAATGCATTGTACTGAACTGTCCATTCTTAGAAAAGATCTTGAACTGTGTGGAAAGGTATACGAATCTGTTAAATGTTTCTTTAAGGAAAATACTTGCTACTAATTCTTTAGTGAATATGAACTTCACACCCACGAAAGAATTTGCGGCTACTCGTCTTTTATGTTCAAAGAAATGCTCTCTTTCACGTGATCTGGAAAGACTATGACATTTTCTGAGTTGTTTCATCAATGGAGGAAAGAATAGGAATTTGCTTTCAAGATATTCTGGAATCTGTGGGGGTGGCGTATGCTTTGCTAAGCATTTTATGTTGAGCAATGTGAAATATGCTATGTTAAACCCGTGAGTCTGTTATGCATGTTGACGTTAAGTGGTGCTAGCTAATGTGATATATACGGTGCTAATTACACGCGGTTAACAGTCAACGGTAGTAAGTTAGAGAGTTATGCATTTGTATAAGTTGTAACATCGTCTGAAGGAACTGAAGTTCGCTTAAACAGTAAACGGTATAAACGCTATGTATGTATGTATGTATGTATGCATGTATGATATCTTGAGTATTGAGGCAATGGTGCACAAGCAGCGGTTACGTTGGACTGGACACCTTATTAGAATGAAGGATAGCAGGATTCCTAAGCAGATGCTATATGGAAAACTTGTGAATGGAAGGAGACTCCGGCAGAAACCAAGGCTGCGATTTAAGGACTGTGTCAAGTCCTCATTAAAGGCCTGTGATATGCAGGACACTGACTGGGAGAACAATGCCTGTTATCGCAACAGATGGAGGAAGCAGGTTAAGGAGGGGATCAACACTTTTTTAGAGAGCACATATCCAGCATGAAGAACTTAAGCGAGCTGCCCGAAAGCGCACGGCTCGTATAGTGAATGGAGAAAGCTTGGTCTGCAATGTTTGCAGTCGTGTATGCTTGTCAAGAGCAAGGCTCATTAACCACCAACGGAGCCGCAAATGCAAAATATAAGTTAGTCCTAGAGCGCACAATGTTCCTGAAAGGTTGGCAATGGTCTTCTTCGGTCACGAGTGGACGGCCATCATGTATGTATGTATGTATGTATGTATGTATGTATACGTGTGTGCATAGTACATTTATGTGTGTAAATATATCTCTCCAAAAACGCGTATTTGTAGATATTTGTAGACATGCTCTACATGTCGAGCTGTTTTAATACACTATGATAGTGGTTATATTATTTTGTAGCTTATGGCGGTGAGCTGGTAGCTTATGGCGGTGAGCTGGTAGACTTGTTAGCGCGCCGGGCGAAATGCATAGTGGTATTTTGTCCGTGTGAACGTTCTGAGTTCAAATTCCACTTAGGTCAATATTGTCTTTTATTCTTTTGGGGTCGCCAAAAATAAGCACAAGTCGAGCTCCGGAATCACTGTAATCGACAACATCTTCCACCAAATTTCAGGTTTTGTAGAATGAATTATTTTTTACTGTCTACGAGGTGGCGAACAGGCATACGTACATACATACACACATACACACACACACACACACACACACACATATATATATATATATAAGAGGGGCTTCTTTCAGTTTCCGTCTACCGAATCCACTTACAAGGCTTTGGTCGGCCCGAGGCTATAATCGAAGACACTTGCCCAAGGTGCCACGCAGTGGGACTGAACCCGGAACCATGTGGTTGGGAAGCAAGCTTCTTACCACACAGCCACACACCTAAGACAACTTCGATCGGTGCCTGAGATTATTTGTGAACAAATTGATGGCTAAATATGAACGCCATCTAAATTCAATTATATGAACCAATGAAGTGATTTTCATACTGGATGGCCGTGTAAAATGTATACAATATTGTCTGTTATGTCAATAATAATCGACATCAAGTGGTTGAAAAGGGCGTCAACAGCCTAGGTGTTTCTATAAGGGTAGGTATCCAAGATGGTCGTGTAATTAGTCCATTCGTTATCGACGCCACCACGACAAAGCTAATGCTTTGGCACTGACTGTAGCCGGCATTCAATAATCAAGTCACCTTAATTCTACGACAAAATGGGGCTCTACTTCTTCACACACACACACACAGAGGACGGGCTTGTTTCAGTTTCCGTCTAACAGATCCATTCACAAGGCTTTGATCGGTTCGAAGTTATAGTGGAAGACACCTGCCCACGAAGTGCGATTGAACCCGGAACCATGTGGTTGAGAAGCAAATTTCTTACCACAGAGCCATGCTTGCGCCTAATATAAATACATACATACTTGCATACATACACACACGCACACACACACAATTATATATATATAATGTGTGTGAATATGTATGTGGATATGTAAATATATATGTATGAGTGCGCGTGTGTATGTGCATACACACACACACACACACACACACACACACACACACACACACACACACACACACACACACACACACACACACATATATATATACATGTTTGCTTTTTATATGTATACATACGTGATTATATACATGTGTATAAGCAGATGGTCGTACAAACAAAAGTTGGGAAGTTACAAAGCATTTTGAAAGGGCGCGACTTCCGGTGACATTCCCCAGTACGTTCGGCATGCCGGCTCCGCCCTTAATCCTTTCCAGTAGGGAATAGGGTTTGACAGCTCCCACCTGGTTACACATATTTGGTTGATTACCACTTTAGGGGAAGCTGAACAGAAAGAGATAAGGGACAGATAGATCGGGGAGCATTAATGAGTGAGGTACAATTTGGGTCGTGGAGAGGTGCGTGTGTTTGTGTGTGTGTGTTTGTGTGCATGTGTGTGTGCGCGCGTGTGTGTGTGTATGTGAGAGAGAGACGTAGAGAGAGAGGAAGAAAGGTAATGTATGTGTGTGTAAAGAGAAAGAAAAGAAGAAAAAAGGAAAAAAGAAAGGAAAATGCGTGTGCGTGTGTGAGAGAGGAAGAAGGAAAAAAGGAGGATGTGCGAATGTGAGTGTGTGTGTGTGTGTGTGTGTGTGTGTGTGTGAGAGAGAGAGAGAGAGAGAGAGGGTGAGGGAGAGAGGAAGAGGGACAGGTGAATATCTGTGTGTGTGTGTGTGTATGTGTGTGAAAGAGAGGAAAGAGAGTGTGTGTGAAAGAAAATAGAAATGGAATTGTGTGCGAGGGGGTGAGTGTGTGTGCGTATGTCTGTGTGTCTGAGAGAGAGGGAGAGAGAGAGAGAGAGAGAGAGAGAGAGAGAGAGAGAGAGAGAGAGAGAGAGAGAGAGAGAGAGAGAGCGAGAGAGAGGGGAGTTTGGTTTGTGAAGGGCTTAGAGAAAACTAAGACAAGTGTGAGAAAGAGAATGGGGAGAAAATAGGGAGAGAGACAAAGAGAGAAGAACAAAGAAGTAAAGATGCATGGAGGATGAGAGAAAGAGAGAGAGAAGGAGAGAGAGAGAGAGAGAGAGAGAAAAAGAGAGAAGTGGTATAGTGGTGACTCGAGAGATTTTGTAGAAATGATAAAAGGTAATGAATAAAGAATGGAAATAATAGAAAAAGAGGAGGGGGAGTGAGTGAAGTTGAGTGGTGGGGTATAAAGAGTAAAAGAGAAAATTACGAAGAATAAAGAATAAAGAAGAAAACTAATATGATTGAAGCACACATTCACAAATTTGTATATATGCAGGCGTGGTTGTGTGGTACGAAGCTTGCTTTCCAACCACAAGGTTTCCGGGTTCAGTCCCACTACTATAGTCTCGGGTCGACCAAAGCCTTGTGAGTGGATTCGATAGACGGAAACTGAAAGAAACCTGTCGCTGTCGTATATGGTATGTATGTGTGTGTGTGTGTGTGTGTGTGTGTGTTTGTCACTCCGCCATCGCTTAACAGCTGACGCTGGTGTGTTTATGTCCCCGTAACTTAGCGGTGCAGCAAAAGAAACCGACGTGGTTGGGAAGCAAGCTTCTTACCACACAGCCACGCCCACATAATACGTACATACATACATACATACATACATACATACATACATACATGTATACACATATACATACAAACACACACACACACACACACACACACACACACACACACACATACACACATATATATATACGATGGGCTTCTTTCAGTTTCCGTCTACCAAATTCACTCACAAAGTTTTGGTCGGTCCGAGGCTATGGTAGAAGACACTTGCTCAAGATAAATACACATCATACGTACATTATGCCCTGAGGTCTTTAATACACACGCACTTACTCATACACACACACACACACACACACACACACACACACACACACATACACACAGCTACACATTCACATACACACCCGCACATACGCAAGCACGTATATGAATACGTGTTCACGTTCATGCACAGAAATCCAAGGTATGTATTACAGAGAGAGAGAGAGAGAGAGAGAGATAGGGGGGAGAGAGAGATAGGGGGAGAGAGAGAGATAGGGGGGGGAGATAGAGAGATAGAAATGGAGAGAGAGAGGGAAAGGCAGGGCGGATTGAACAAACATTTATTGCATGTAAAAGCGATTTCAAGCAAACCATAGTAACTCCACACTTAAATAATATGCATATATTCACACACACACACACACGCTCGCGCGCGCGCATATGCATTTACGTTTATCTGGTCTTTTCTACAGAATATTTGCTGGTAGAGTAGAAAAAAAAAACAAAAGAGAGGCGTCGGCTGGTTGGTCGATCGGTCGGTAGGAAATCTACGTTTCGACGCAATACAGTGGCTGCGGGGGTGGACGGCAGGGTGTTTGAGGTCTCGGGGTGGTTTAGGAGAAAACAAAAAGTAAATAAGGAATAGACTATGCCATTGATAACATTTCTTGGTCGTGGTGACTGACAAAACGAACGGCAAGTGGTCGATAAGCCAATGACAATACGTGAAGATTGGACTGGATTAGATTACGCTGCCCATGTTCAATCCGTTGCAAGACGAAGGCCTCTGCATATTATAATGAAGTGGGCCGGGAGGACGTGGGGGAGGGGAGGTGACAGGTTCTCCGTCGGTTTAGACGATGGATACATGAGTTGCTCGACTAATTGAATTCCGACTCGTGAAATTAACGTGTAAGTGGGCTGAGTATTCCATACACATGTAAAAAACTTTTAGCATAATTCTCCAACTGAATCAGCGTGGTTACGATGTGAACCTTGAATTACAGGTATAATCCAGAGAGGAGAAGGAAAAGGAGAACGAGGAAACGAAAGAAGAAGAAGAAGAAGAAGAAGAAGAAGAAGAAGAAGAAGAAAAAGAAGAAGAAGAAGAAGAAGAAGAAGAAGAAATGATTGTAGTACGAGGCTGGTACTTCATTTATTAAAAAAATGAAAAGTAAAGTCGGTCTTGGCGGGATTTGAACGCCGACGCCAGAACTAATGTTTTATCTCCCTATCAGCTGCCAATTCGCTCTCTCTCTCACGTGCGCGCGCACACACGTACATATACGCATATGATATATAATATATAATACATATAAAATGTATGCATACACACACACACACAGACACGCACACGCGCGAACCAAGTGATAATAAGTTTATCTTCGGCTTTAAAATGTTAACATTTCAAAATGCAAGAAATAAATGGAAAACGTCATTTTATACTCTGGATTATCGCAATACGAGTACCAAGTGAACTTTAAAACGAAGATCTATTTATTAATTCATATAAATTAATAATGCTGTAGAGTCAGCAGTTTTGAGTAGAAAATAAAGTATTTCTCTAATGACCACGCTTCACTTGTATCTAAAAGACAGTGTTACTTGTATGACAATGAACTTAAATAAAAATCAAGGCAAAAGTATAAAACATTCAAACAAAAGTCATAAACCAGTTATGTGCTAAAAATCTAGAATAACACCACATTTATATAACTGAAAATAACATGAAAATATGTCAAAAACTATCAGTACGACGTGTTAAACAATAAGATCATTTATTTATTTTATAGTTAAATACGTACGATTCAGGCACTGAGAAAAATGATTCTCATACTGCATGCATTTAGATTGTAACTCTGTTCCCAACAACGCCTGAGTTATTTAAATCACTAGCAATTATTATATATAAACTTTGTAAATAATATTAAAAATATACAAATCTTGAAAAATATTCTAATCACTCCATTTATATAACGCTTTCCTTTCACACGTTACAAGTTACTCAGGTGGTTGCAAAAATTGGGAGAGGGTATCATATATGATACGTGGACGCCGTGTGTGCTTCACATCTGATAGACAGAGCAGGCAGGGTTAAATAGTTCTGATCGAAAACTGACTATACACCACTGACCTAGATAAATCTGAACACGCCAAATACATTTCAGTTTTTGACTTCTATAAAAAAAAAATCCACGAGGATTTACAGTATTTGCATGTCTTATTAATTCAGAAGAGCTGAAAAAGACAAAAAAGGACGACTTTGACAGGGTTTAAGTCGTAAACTCTAAACTCACTGACGTAAATTATAAATTGATGTTCGTGCCTTTCGAACCGAATCATAATCTCTGTTTTTAATCCAGCATGTTCGTTCAGTTTTCTAAATTACAGCTACACAGAATCTTTGGGGGTAAATTTTATCATTAGAGGTTAATACTTGGAAAATACGTTGCCTTGTCTGTTGAATAAGTAAGCAGAAGAAAAAAA
>NC_068988.1:12541924-12547552 GCF_001194135.2 Octopus bimaculoides | reverse complement strand
ACTGGCCCCCTCCCCCAAAATTTCGGGCCTTGTGCCTAGAGTAGAATAGAATAAAAGATCATAGGTTTATGAGAGCGGTTTCCTGGATTCGGTGACGCATATATTCACCCACGGGACGTGACGCCGGTCTGTCGCAGGATTACTCATTTTTGCCAGATTCCCATATAAGAGTCAAGACCACACATTTTGATGAGAGGAAGTTAGCCGATTAAACCGGCCCGGGGTACTTGGCTGGTATTTCGAAATCTTGGAATGCCTGGGTAAATAAATTGGAGCTAAAACATCATTTTCAGGAACCACGTTAAGAAAAACAAAAGCTCGTTCCCAAACAGCACAAGAAGGACGAGAGAAAGGAAAACAAATAATATTCCTAAAACTTTGTAAATGCGGAATATTTACAAAGGAGACTCAAAGAACACAAGAAAATTTCCTTTTTAGTTTTATTCTTCAAATATCTTGATTTCTCATCAATGACAAATTGATACTAACAAAATAAATACGAGTAGAAAGCGATTAGTATTTGTTGTGTTGAGATGTAGCTCCCTGGCTGAGCATTTATTTCTGTTTCTGTGACAGGTCCCGCGTTCAATCCACAGTGTCACCAGTAACTGCTTCTCTTTTTTTTCTTCTTATATTTACAGATGGAATTCAGTGATGAAAAGTAAATATATTAGCTTTCGAAGAAACGGTAGATAAAGTCATCTGTAGTAGGAATTGAACCCAGTTACGTACAGACCGGCATCTAAAATCAGAAACCGTAGTTAACATCATCAACATCATGGGTTCAGAAATATTTATGGAATAAAGATACCCATGCAATAAGATAAAACACTATTAACTAATCTTTTTACGAAATTGGCGAGTTGGCAGAATCGTTAGCACACCGGGTGAAATGCTTAGCGGTGTTTCGTCAGTCTTTACGTTTTGCGTTCAAATTCCTCCGAGGTCGACTTTGCCTTTCGTCCCTTCGGAGTCAATTAAATAAGTACCGGTTACGCCCTGGGGTCTACTTAATTCTCTCCCCCAAGCTACCCCCGTGGAAAAAATTTCAAATCATTATTAACCAATCTTTTACTTGTTTCTGTCATTAGACCTCGGCCATACTGGGGTACCGCCCTTGAATCAATTTAGTCGAATGAATCGACTCCAGTATTTATTTTTCTAAAGTCTGGAGCTTATTCTATCGCGCGCTTTTGCCGAACCGCTAAGTTTCGGAGGTGTAAACACAAGAGGACACTAACAAATGACGAGATACAACACACAAAACAAGCGGGGTTTACATCAAGAAAAGGGAGACACAGCAACATTAAAGGTTGTAATAAAGGATGCATATATAGAAGTTAGAGAAATAAATAATTAATAAATAATTAGGGTCCCCTGAAAGTCTTATCCGAATCCATCCAGCGGTTCTTGAGATATCTTGTCCACGGACGGACAAACAAACAAACACGACTGAAAACAGTACCTCCGCCTTCGCTAAGGTAAAGGTAATAATGATAAAGCAATCATACTGGAATATGCCAATACACACAAATAGAGAGATCAAGGCTAATAGATCGGATATAGTTGTCAGAGATCATCAAGAAAAAATGTTTTCTAATCGACGTATCAATCCCAACAGATGACAATGTATCTCTTAAAGAATCGGAGAATCTCTCAAAATACAAAGATCTGAAAATAGGGATAACCCGAATAAGGTGTCTAAAACAGAAACAATCCTTATACTATTAATAGGTGTATTAGGTATGATCGAAAAACATGTAGACTTATATGTATAACCAAAACACCAGGACTTATGAATATATATAAATTACAACAAATAGCACTAAGCACCGCACACATCCTACGTAAAGCATTTTCAATACAGTGAAAATAACAACAAACCACAGCACATAACCAAGGCACATAGAGCTGCGCTCGGTAGTGCAGTGAAAGCACGTGATAAAAATAAGACTACTGAATAATGATGTTGATGATGATGATGATAATAATAATAATAATAATAATAATAATAATAATAATAATAATAATAATAAAAATAATAATAATAATAAAGCTTTGTTCACAGACATTAAAGAAAGGAAAACAAATGGAATTCCTAAAGGTCTGAAATTGCGAAACATTTACAAAGGAGACGTCAAAGAACACAAGAGAATTTCATTTGGGTTTTATTCTTGAAATATCTTGATTTCTCATCAACGACAAACTGATATTAACAAAATAAATAATATTACAAAGTAGTCGTTGAACGCCCTGCTGAAAATTCGGTCGCCTCGATGCGAAAAGTGACGGGTTCAATTCAGGGTTAAAAAAAAAAGAGAATGATGT
Organism: Octopus bimaculoides; assembly: GCF_001194135.2. NCBI lineage: Eukaryota > Metazoa > Mollusca > Cephalopoda > Octopoda > Octopodidae > Octopus > Octopus bimaculoides. The sequence goes on along the minus strand of NC_068988.1, from coordinate 12,545,224 downwards.
GATGAAGAAACATATCATTAGTCTCTAACGTTAATGATTTCAGCAAAGAGGAGTGAAAACTCCGTATGTGTTTCTTTATTATTATGACATCATCAGCGAACATAGATATGTTAATGCAGAATTAAATAAATAAAATTGTGATACTCTTTTACTCTTTTACTTGTTTCAGTCATTTGACTGTGGCCATGCTGGAGCACCGCCTTTAGTCGAGCAAATCGATCCAAGGACTTATTCTTTGTAAGCCTAGTACTTACTCTATCTACTCTTTTGCCGAACCGCTAGGTTACGGGGACCTAAACACACCACCATCGGTTGTTAAGCGATGTTGGAGGGACACAGACACACAAACATATACACACACATACATATATATATATATACATATATACGACGGGCTTCTTTCAGTTTCCGTCTACCAAATCTACTCACAAGGCTTTGGTCGGCCCGAGGCAATAGTAGAAGACACTTGCCCAATGTGCCACGCAGTGGGACTGAACCCAGAACCATGTGATTCGTAAGCAAGCTACTTACCACACAGCCACTCCTACACCCGATGTAGAAAAAAATATTAATAGTCAATAAAATTTTGATTGTTAATGATCTCAGCTAGGTCGGCAGAAAACTCTTTACATGTTTCGGTGTTATTACGACATCGTCAGCGAACATAAAATTTGGCAAACATATAGTTTAATAACACAAAGTCAATTCATTTGCCGTTATCGATCACACAAATAAAACCAGCATCATAAATAAAATTAGAATGATTGGTACATTGTGGTTGGGGATGTAGCTCAGCGGAAGAGCGTTTGCTTCGCAAGTAAACTGTCCCGGGTTCGATCCCCGGCATCTCCAGCAGTAGAAACCTCCGTTTTTTTCTTTTTCTTAAAAATTAGTGTTTTTACTATTTTTATGAGGTTTTGTTTATCACAACTAAGTATTGAGAACTAAATTACTCTGTACCTTTCCTGATATTCTTTACAATGGTTTCGATCATCGGATGCGATCATTCGTAGACAACATCTTTAATGAATTAGTTTATCACAGCGACACCAGTATTTACTTAACGCTGATGCTTCTTTTATCGCGCTCTTGTTTTCGAACTACTAAACTGCGGGATATGAACGACTCGACTTTAAGCGCACACACAGAAATGGACAAACACAATATACACACTCACTCACTTACGCACGCACGCACGCAAATATATATGTGTATATGTGACTGTGTATATATATTTATGTATACACAGTCGCATAAGCCGTCAGAAATAGCAGTGAAATCTACCTCAAATCACATCCTAATATTTAAAATACAGAAGGAACTCACTGGATTGTCCGTAACATTGACAGATGGGATAGTCGTGGGGGTAGAATGTGTCTGAGTTAAGATCTGTTCTTTCACGTTTGATATCGAGGTGGGTGTGTTACAACAATAACAACAACAGCAACAACATCAGAACTCCAGAGCTTGCTTCCAAAAATAAATATGCAAAACATAAGCCCAATTTTCCAGGCCATTAGCAGCCAGCCATTAAATGTTATTTGCTTGTTATCTTCATTAGATCTATTAGATTAAAAAAGTACAAAAAGAAATAAAAAAAAAAACAACCCGAAACAAGAACGGATGTTATTCTGGCTACAAAAGGGACAAAAGAAGGAATAGGGGGTTGTAAAAAGTAAATAAATAAATATAATATTGAATAACACAAATAATTATATAACAATCGTGTCCTCCACCAAAGAATCGATTGCAAGTGACTTATCTGATAATATCGTTCGCGTTGGGGGCAGTCGGTAAATTGCCTTGTTTAGCTTGTTTAAAAGGGCAATTTGTTCAGCTATCGTCAAACTGTAATCATTTTTCTGATATGATTGTGACGTCACAGAGTGTACTACTACCCTCTACCCTCCATACGATGGCTAGTGGTGGTATATATAATTAATGGTAATAATAATAATAATAATAATAATCCTTTCTACCACAGGCACAAGGCCTGAAATTTTGGGGGAGGGGGTTAAATCGATTACATCGACCCCAGTACGCAACTGGCACTTAATTTATCAACTCCGAAATGATAAAAGGCAAAGTCGACCTTGGCAGAATTTGAACTCAGAACGTAAAGACAGACGAAATACCTCTAAGCATTTCGCCCAGCGTGCTAACTAACGATTCTACCCGCTCGTTGCCTTAATAATAATAATAATGATAATAATAATAATAATAATAATAATGATGATGATGATGATAGTAATAATAATAATAATAATAATAATAATAATAATAATAATAATAATAATAATAATAATATAACTGTTTTGGGGACTTAAACGAAGCCTCTTTAACGATATATTTCTCTGTCACCGGTTACTGTTTAAAATTTCATATTTTTACCAAAATGCAGGATGAATCAATTTACATTTCAGATTCTAACTAATTTTTAATCCAAGAATATTTTCGCTATCGAGAGAGCCTGACTGATCCCTACCCCGGCAATTTCGCTGTCTTTTCTCATGAAATCTTATAGCCAATTTCTCTGTGTAAAATTATCATTTAAATTATTCAAATTTCATTGGATTTTTCAGTAAAATTTTAATTATACAAAGCTTGATTTTTCGTCATCCATTAACACCACTTTTCATCAGATATTTTTGTTCAATAATACGCAAATACTCGTACACTTACATATATACATACAGTTACATATATGCACATACACTTAGATATATAGATACACTTACATATATACATACCAGGCATGTTCTTCCCACAAGCTCATAAACATACATACATACGCTTTCGTATATATATGCGCTCGTACACACACGCGCGCGCGTTTGTACAAATTTGTAAAAAAGCACACAGCCTTTTATTCTGTTATTAGATTCAGCCAGAGGCTGCGGTCATGCTGGAGCACCGCCTTTCGTTTGTGCCAAAATATACGGAAATAGATACAAAACCAAAACACCCAAAAGGGGGCGACATTTATATACTTTCCAATTAAGATATTCATAATTAAATGTGGTATGTTCGTGTGGTATGTTCGTGTGGTATGTTCGTGGATGAATAAATTAAATATGTGTATATAAATGCATATGCGTGTGTGTATGTGTGTGTGTGTGTGTGTGTGTGTGTGTGTGTGTGTGTGTGCGTGCGTATCTTTATTGTTTTAAAGTGCTTGGTGCGCCCTTCGCAAGAATCTGAGTGGAAGAATCCGAAATAATACTGGTGCAAAAGTCATTATGCTGCTGGATATATATGCGGGTTATTCACTTGTTCATGGAATAATTGATACACACACAC
>NC_068988.1:12537841-12540275 GCF_001194135.2 Octopus bimaculoides | reverse complement strand
TTTTATGTAATTTTAGTAAATATATCTGTTAAAATGAGATGTCAGTGTTATTTTCATTTTTGAGTGATTTATACGACAATTTATTTGCCGCACCCTGTATATATGCGTGTGTGTTGCCTCTGTGTGTGTGTGTGTGTGTGTGTGTGTGTGTGTGTGTGTGCGCGCGCGCGCGCGCGCGTGCGTATGTGTTTTTGGGCGTGTGTATATGGGTGTGTGTGCGTATGTGTTTGCGAGCGTGTGTATATATGCGTGTGTTGTGCATGGGTGTGTATGTATTAGTGTGCATGTGTGTGCATATGTATGCTCGTTTGCGTGTGTGTGCGTGTTGCGTATTTGTGCATGTGTTTGTGTGCGCCTGTGCGTGTGTGAGCGCTTGTATTTGTGGTTGTAATGGTGATCGTGGTGATTATCGATCTAAAACATGTCACCAGAGAGGTTAATGTGGGAGGCGTTCGATTTTGGGAGGGCTACGGCGTGGAACTATTCATACATGCAATTAGCCATATTGCATGTATGGATGAATGTTTGTCGTGTACGCGCGCATGCGTATATTTGTAAATATAATAGCTTCGCCAAGACGTTTAATGGCTATATATATATATGTGTATATATGTATATGTAAGATATCATATCATATAATCTATCTATCTATCTATCTATCTATCTATCTATCTATCTATCTATCTATCTATCTAGCCATCCATATATACATACATAGATACAAGCATACACACACAAAACGCACACGCGCACATATATATAAATTATTGAAAACGTAGTTATCAAATCTACTATTTAGAATGCATTTCAAAACTCCAAGGTCTTATACATAATTAGTAAGGGCTAGTTAATCTTACTTTAATCGGAATGTGTGGAGAACAAAAGAAAAATTATCATTTCATCAAACGAAAGCCGATCACAAAATTTAATTTCTGTTATATCGATTCTACCACAATCAAACATGATCTTGAGTTTATGATCGCATGACGTCCATGCTATATATATATATATATTTTTTTTTTCCAAAAGCGTTTTATGTTATAATAGAAAAAGCTACAACACCAAATCAATGTCGGGATCTTAACGTGATTTGCTATTATATTTTTAGCGTTGATAATCGAGCCAGAATTTTATCAATCCATGAGGAGAGGCTCAGAGAATTTCTCATTTTCATGTTAAGTTTTTAATTTTTCTCTTAAGATGTTGTTTATGCTATAAGTGATGAAAAATTAAGTACCAGTCATATATCGAGATCAGTTAGACTGAATGCCCCCATTTCCCCAAATTTGTGGTTAAAATTGTTAAAATTTCTTAGAGATAAATATCTTAACAGGACAAACTTCTAAACGTACTCACAGATTAAACAAATCTACGAACACTTTCATTACACAATTTTTTTCTTAGCCACCTTACACATATACGCTCACATGTATATTATATATACACATGATCAAATATACGTGTACGCATATGCATCATATATGTATATGTGTGTGTGTGTATGTATGTGTGTGTGTGAGTGTGTGTATGTATGTATATCATTGTTCAGTTTCATTCCAAGATTTCTTGCTAATAGAGAAAGAGGCGGTTTCGAACCTAGATCCAAGGCTTCTTTATTGGAATTTCAACATCAGCAACAGAGTATTTTTGCTTCTTTGTATGCATATGTGCAGATTTGTATGCTTTGTTTTATGCATGTATTCGCATGCATATAGTTGCATATCTAGACATGCTCATATATGTTTAAATGCTAAACTTTTGGAAAGTTTTACAAATTTTACAGTTCGAAAGGTGGATTGGATCTGTAGTCTTCGAATTAGTTTTTTCCTTTCTGGTTTTCAGAAGCCTAATTTCTCAAGATTGGTATTTAGGCAGCGAGCTACATATCCCAGGGCCCCAATAATTACAGGTATAAACCTGAACTTGTAATCTGGATAGAGTAACTGCAGATTTCTCAATAGTTCAGCGTAGGTGTTCTCTTATGTATGCATGTATGTATGTATGTATGTATGTATGTATGTATGTATGTATGTATGTATGTATACACAAATATAAGTGTATATTCATATATACGGACAAATGGAGAAACAAGAGGGTAAGTGTGTCAACATGTTTCACGATTATTATCTGGAAAATAGAAACCTCTGAAATGGTCTTTCGCGAGACATGAGTTTAGAAGAAAGGACAATAAATGGAATGGCAGACCGACAGACAGGAGACCACGTCCATAAAAAAGGGAGAGGAAGACCATGCAGAAGCTGGAAGCAAGACTATATTAAATTCTTCAGTACCCACGGATGGATGAGGAAAACATCAGATCGTGGTTGGTGGAAAGAACATGCTGAAGCCTTCGTCTAGCAGTGGACTGAAGATGTGCAAGGATGATGATGTACTTTGCATATGTCTAAAGAAGATATATATATATATATATATA
>NC_068988.1:12534093-12537435 GCF_001194135.2 Octopus bimaculoides | reverse complement strand
ATATATATATATATATATATATATATAAAATATATATATATATAATATACATATATATTACAGATATATATGTATATATTTACACAGACACATACACATACAGATGCATATCATTTATCTGTCTACCTATCTATTTATCTGTCTGTCTGTCTCTATCTATCTATCTATCTATCTATCTATCTATCTATCTATCTATCTGTCTGTCTATCTATCTATCTATCTATCTATCTGTCTGTCTATCTATCTATCTATCTATCTATCTATCTATCTATCTATCTATCTATCTATCTATCTATCTATCTATCTATCTGTCTATCCACCTATCTAGTAAGAAAGGTATTTGTATGAACGGATATAATTTGTTACATTACGAATAATACATGTGAATTTACTTATCAACAGAAAACAACGAAAACCCCCGAAAAAACACAAAACAAAAGAAACAAAACACCTAGTCGCTTGATTTACGCTGTATGTTTTTTTTCAAACAACAAACAGCCGGATTTTAATTCCACTTTAGAATCATTTCACTTCATTGATATCGTTAACATGTTTTGTCAGCCATCTATAATTAATTGACAATTAACGTTAACAACTTCCTTTCGTCATTATTACGCCTCAACCTCATTATTCGACACACATCGAATCGTAAAGAGCTGTGTGCCATATATACACCATATTTATGCATCATCAGGTTACGATAACAAATCCTTCCAACCCGGAAACAAACAAACTCCAAATAACAACAATTAAAACTACCGAGATGACGATGGAAAAGATGCAAAGCTTCAGGTTTCGTTTTCCAAATCTTGTTAATCTTTCAAGATGGCGTGAAATAATTTAGAAACGTTAAGACAACATCAGGAACACTTCCCGACAAATGGTAGGAGCCAATGAAGGGTGACTGTACGTACTTGCTCAGCGTGTTGGATAGAAATAAGTGGTTAGAGCGTCGGGCCCACAATTGTGAAGTAGTGTGTTCGGTTCCTGGACCGGGCTGTGTGCTGTGTTCTTGAGCAAGGCACCTTATTTCACGTTGCCCCAGTTCACTCATCTGCAGAAATGAGTTCCGACGTCACAGTATCGGCCTTTGCCGTTTTCGTTGGATAACATTATTGGCGTGGAGAAGAGGAGGATGGTATGCATGGATGACTGCTGGTCTTCCATAAATAACCTTGCCCGGACTTGTGCCTCGGAGGGTAACTTCCTAGGTGCAATCCCATGGTCATTCATGACTGAATCGGCCTTTGCCTTTCCCTTGGATAACATCGGTGGCGTGGAGTGCAATAATGTTTTATTATATGATAATAATGCATTATGTATATATTACATACACACAGACATATGTAAAAGCATACATATCTATCTATCTATCTATCTATCTATCTATCTGTCTATCTATCTATCTACCTATCTATCTGTCTGTCTGTCTGTCTGTCTGTCTATCTATATTTACATAGTGTGTATGTGTGTGAGTATATAAACATACATATATACGCATACAAAACCACGTACTGAACACACACACACACATATATATATATATATACACATATACACATAGGCACATGTATTCATATATATGTCCTCGTCTGTTGTTATTTTTTGTATATTCTCCCATATATACACATACACACACACATTTATATATACATACACACAAATACATACACGCATACATACATGTACATATACATATGCACATATACACGTTGATATATAATGACCCAAAGTCGTCGAGCTCGTAGAAACGTTAGCACGCCGGGCGAAATGCTTAGCAATATTTCGTCTGCCGTTACGTTCTGGGTTCAAATTTCGCCGAGGTCGACTTTACCTTTCATCTTTTCGGGGTCGATAAATTAAATACCAGTTACGCACTGGGGTTGATCTAATCGACTTAATCCCTTTGTCTGTCCTTCTTTGTCCCCTCTATGTTTAGTCCCTTGTGGGCAATAAAGAAATAAGAAACGTTAGCACGACGGGCGAAATGCTTAGCAGTATTTCGTCTGTCTTTATGTTCTGAGTTCAAATTCCGCCGAGGTCGACATTGCCTTTCATCCTTTCGGAATCGATAAATTAAGTACCAGCTGCATTCTGAGGTCGATGTAATCGACTGGCCGCCCTCCCCCAAAATTTCGGGGCTTGTGCCTAGAGTAGAAAAGGATATATAATGATCCACACACGCGTAGCATAGACTGACACACACTCACATATATATGAATATATTTATTTATATATGTATATGTATGAGTGTGCGTGTATGTATGCATGTAAATATATATATATACGTATGCGCACGCTACTCTATGCATGGATATATTTGAAAACATTTTTGTATGTATATAAAAGTAGTGTGTGTGTGTGTGTGTGCGTGCGTGTGCGTGTACGTGCGTGCGTTTCTCCAATTTCCAAATTCGCGATGCAAATAAACGGCTCGTCTCGCCACTAATATAATATTACATTCATAAAGTCGGACATTAAAAGTTTTTATAATCTTTCCTTCTGCCATAGAATTTAGTGATTCTTGTATATTCAATAAAAGCGTACAAAAACAAAAGTCTGCAATTACATACGGGTGGAATATTACAAGGAACTTCCTGTCAAAACCTTCTAGTATTAAGCGGTCCGTTTCGCTGTTTGCCAAGACGTTTTTACTTCCTTCTCTTGAAAATGTCATGTCACCCGCTGAACTTAATAACTACTGGTACAAAACGCGTACATATATATATGTGTGTGTGTGTGTGTGTATATGTTTATGTGTGTGTATATATATATATGTGTGTGTGTGTGTGTGTGTGTGTATATATATATATATATGTGTGTGTGTGTGTGTATATACATACGTACATACATACATGCATGCATACAACTGCATGTTTGTGTATGAGTGTATTTACATGTATATATATGTATGTATATATGTACAAATATACATATATAAATATATATTCATATAGACATAAATATATGTAGATACGTGTGTGTGTGTGTATGTGTGTGAGCGTATATGCGTGTGTATATAGTGCATATATATGTAGTATAATATATACATATATAGATATGTACATATATAGATATATACATATACGGACATTGATATGTGTATATGTGTACGTGTGTGTGAGTGTGTGCACGTGTGTGTGAGTGTGTGTACGTGTGTGTGAGTGTGTGTACGTGTGTGTGTGTGTATGTATGTGCTTACGTGTATTTGTAAACGTGTGCCTACGTGCACATGTTTATGTATGTTTGTATTGCCCTTTAAGAATACGAATGATATGCATATCCGATGTTATTATATGTATGTGTATGTACATTTATATATATATATATATATATATATAT
>NC_068988.1:12531335-12532673 GCF_001194135.2 Octopus bimaculoides | reverse complement strand
TATATATATATATATATATATATATATATATATATGTATATGTATATACTTGTCCTTAAAGCCTTGGGATGAGCTTCGAAATCTGATGTCATATATCTTGATTTCAGCAAAGCGTTCGACAGCGTCGACCACAATATCCTACTGTCAAAATTGTCAAATATTGGAATCCGTGAAAAAGTACTATCTATACTGGATAGAGTAATTCCTGGAGTACACACATTGTGATCGGTGGAACCCACTGAAGCCTAGCAAAAGTCAGCAGTGGTGTCCCTCAGGGGACTATCTTGGGTCCGTTTCTGTTTATAGTCTATATTAACGACATTTCAAGCGTCATCAAGCACAGCAAAGTGAAAATCTATTCGCCGATGACTTCAAGCTTCAGAAAATTATCGACGGAGAAGATCGAACTGAACTTCAGTCTGATCTACATGCTGTAAGTCAATGGGCAGACAAAAGCAAAATACGACTAAACGAGGGAAAATTTGAACTGATGCATTTTTGGAAAAAAGACTGTGCTAAAACAACCATATTCTTTTCCTTCAGGCGAACCACTTACAGTATCTAAATATCAGAGATCTGGGAGTAACTGTTGACAACAATCTCAGCTGGAGTGCCCATACCAATAATAAAGTCGAAATAACTCGTAAGATGAACTCCTGAATTTTAAGAACCTTCCGGTCCAAACAACGTGTCATCATTCCGCTTTTATCCTCCTTTGTATGGCCACACCTAAAATACTGCTGTCCTCCTGTGGTCTCCCTACATAAAACTAAACATTTCGAGAATCGAAACACTCTAGGGTGCATTCACTAAAAGCATTAAGATCATGACTGATCTCGGTTATTGGGACCGCCTTAAAGCATTGAAACTCTGTTCTCTCCGGCGCCGCCTTGAGCGATACATCATTTTCACAATGTGGAGAATATACTACCAGCATTGTCCAGACGACCTCAACATTACTTTCAGAATTCATCCAAAACTAGGACCACGTGCCATAGTCCCCTACACAGTTCAGGTTCACAACGCATAAATACACTGCAACACAATTTCTTTCCTTCAATAGGCTCTGCTCTGTTTAACATTGTCCCAAAACAAATCAAAGAGGAAAAAAAATGCCATCACTTTTAAACGGAATCTGGACAAATTTCTTCAAGGGATACCGGATAAGCCACCTATGCCTGGATACAATTTACTCAACAAGAACTCCCAACTTGAATGGGCCACGATATCACAAAACTTGACTTAAAAAGGATTTAGCAAATCCTATTAAATTAGACATCGCCTGGGACAATCTTTGGTCGAAAACTTACCTAAATTATCTAAGTTATGCATATATAT
>NC_068988.1:12527840-12530346 GCF_001194135.2 Octopus bimaculoides | reverse complement strand
TAGATAACTTTAAATACCAACAGTAACACCATCTTCACCGCTGCAACGACCAAAAATAAAAATCCCACGACAATCACAGACGCCGCCAATGACATCACCGCCATTATTAACAACAAAAACAACGACAACGACAGCAGCAGCAGTCGCAGAAACAACAGCCGAGATTTTCACGGGTTCCTATCGCATACAACAACAGCAACAACAACAACAACAACAACAACAACAACAACAACAGCAGCAGCAGCAGCAGCAGCAACAACAATAAGAATGGCATACATTTCGGTCAAATTGTTTAAATAAACCGCAATAAAACAATAAAATAAAACAGAATAAAATAAAATAAAACTTCCATATCTTCCACGAAACAACAGCTAAAATAACAACAAAAGCAAGAAGGGAAACAATAACAAAATATTTATTGCTAATGTAATCATTTGTTATTTGCTGTCAGTCTTCTAGTGAAAAGTTTTCTACAAATATGATTGATTGTATGAATTTATCAATATGCTTGAGTGAATTTGATTGTCTCCCTTACCTGGCTACACGCCAGATCCACCTTCCCCTTCCCACTTCGACCTGATGAATGGCTTTGCTCTCCGGAGACAAAAGCAAATAAAAATGATAAATTATGATACATATTTTAAAAATAGATTTATAGATATTTTTCTATCTGTTCTTAATATTTAATATATCTAGCGGGGTGTATTAATATTGTTTCAATCTTTATTATTAGTTTTATTAATTTTATTTACATTTATAGTGAAATAAGAAATACAATATTAATCTAAAAAGAAATAATTGCATTTTGTTTTATAATAAATAAGTAAATAAGACTCAGACATGGCTAGGTGCAGGTATGGCTGTGTGGTTAAAAATCTATGCAACCACTTCGTTTCGAGTTCTATTCCACTGCGCAGCACCACAGGGAAACGTTTCCTACTACGGCCCGAGCTAAGCAAAATCTTGTTAGAGAATTGGATAGACGGAAACTGTGTCGAAGCTCGTCGCGTTTATATAGTGTATAGTGTGTGTATGTGTGTGTATGTGTATGTGTAGTGGTTTCAAATTTTACCAGAAGGCCAGCAGTTTTGGGGCAGGGGTTCTGTCGATTACATGAAAGGCAAAGTCGACCACGGCGGAATTTGAACCCAGAACGCAAAGACGGACAAAATATGCATGTATATTTGCATATACAAGCGCACATACATGCATACATACATACATACATACACACATGCATGCATACATACATACATACATATACAATCACACATATATGTGTATGTCTGTGTGTGCGTGTGTATGTATTTATATACTTGTATATTTATGTGTATGTATTTATATCTGTATATTTCTATTTTTATTTCTATGTATGTACGTATATATGTACGTACGTACGTACGTACGTATGTATGTATGTATGTATGTATGTATGTATGCACGTGCAAGAACAATTAATTGTCTGTCATCCGAAATTTAGTTTGAACGTTCATTAAAAAACACATCAAAAACGTGAAGAAAATAACATTTCTAATGGTATGAGCTCTAATGTCTGGTGAGAGTGTTAGTTTTAATTGTATGTGAATATAACAAGTGTTATCTGTCGTAAGTTTTACAGATCAAACTCAGATAAGTATCAGACGCCCATAAAACATCGGCTTTAATTGGAATTGGAAAAGTTATGCATTCCTTAACGAAATTAACGAATTACGATGTATTAGGTTTTAGGAAATATTGGCCATTCTTCGATCGAAAAACTTATACATTTGCAATTGCGTTTTCTTTGACTCTCTCTCTCTGTCTCTCTTTCTACCTTTCTCTCTCCCTACCATATGTTTATGTGTATTTGTGTATGTGCATACACAAATATACATGTGTATACATATACATATACAAATATACATACATCAACATACACATATATTTACATACTCAAATTTACATAGATACACACACATGAACATACATATGTACACATAAAATATATAAACACAAGCGATTGAGATGATATATATATATATATATATATTTTTTTTTTGTTTTTTTTTTTGGTGTTTCAGCCAAGTGGCTGCGGTCATGCTGGTGCATATATATGGCCATAGATGTGTCTGACTTGATTTTGCAGAACATTTTTACGTTCCTGGACTCTAACCGAGCTTGGTTTTTATGAAGACATATTTTAATGGAGGTGAATAAGAAAATTTTTTAGTCGATCGATATTTTATTTTATTTAGATTTTTAGTCGCATGACACGCTTTGGAATTCTTACTCGACTGTATATGCCTTCTTGATAGGCCGTTCTATGTATTTGTATTTTTATTTACATATATATTTCTTACCTTCTGTGTTTTTTTTTATATATGTATTCTTTATATGTTAAAGGCCATGGTAATATTTTTATATGATCAAATGTATGAAAGCGTGGCGTTCTATAAAGTTGACCCGAATTTGATGTTTGTTCTCTAAACAATGTCTTATATAAAACAATGTTTAGAGAACAAATATC
>NC_068988.1:12524750-12526088 GCF_001194135.2 Octopus bimaculoides | reverse complement strand
TATATATATATATATATATATATATATCGGTTGATTGGGTTTTATCTGTGTATCTCTCTGTACATAATATCTATGTTAGAAAAGAAGCGAGTTGGTCTAAAGCCGTTACGTTGGAACGCCGGTTGCAATGCCTTGTCATGCTTGTCCCGTTTCCTTTTACCATATTTTAGTCAGGAGGGAAGACAAAGCCCATGACACTTTACAGGCCGTTTAAGATTCGTAAGAGAAAGGAAGAAAGGTATCCTGAAACTAAGACACGGCCCCAATACTTGAAACAGAGTGGGAACCCGCTAAGGGCATGCAATGTCGGTGGTTTAGCTAGGACGTGTGTAGCACGGGCAACCCTTGAGCTTGCCGTCCTAAGGGTGTTGGTGGTAGTCAAAGTCTATACAACCTTATACAGAAGACTCAAAAGTTCCCCCTCCATAAAAGGGTTGTTCGGGGTGGAATGCTCCTTTGCTACGCTACTGTCCAAAGTGCCAGGTGATAGTATTTGACAGGGTGGTGGATGGATTAAGATTACCCTAAAAGCACAGCCAGTGTTGGATTTAGCCATAAGCTGAACAAGTTACAACTTTGAGTCTGACAATCTCTCGGGACCTCAAATTAATTGGAAAGCATGTCTGTTTTCAAGTTCTGTGAGACTTTCCTGTCTGAATTTGTAACAAGGGGAAGAGAAAGAAAGATAAAAATAGAGAGTGGGATAGGGAGAGAGAGGGGGGGGGGTGAGAAAGAAAGAGAAAACCGAGAGAGAGAGAGAGAGACTGTGGCCATGCTGGAGCATTGCCTTGAACATTTTTTAGTCTAATAAACCGACCCGAGACACATATATAGAACAGGCTTTCAGTTTCGGTTCACTGAATCCACTCAGTAGGATTTAGTCAGTTCGAGGATATAGTAGAAGACACTTGCTCAAGGAGCCACGCACTACGACTGAACCCAGAACCACGTGATTAGGAAGCAAATTTCTTACCACTGTTTTTATAAATCGTTTTCTTTTAAAGACGGCAGGGTTAGGATCTATTTTAAAACGGGGGCGCCAGTATTTTCTTAACGAAACACTAACGAAACACTTTGAAACTTGGGACACTGGTAGAATGTGTCATATAAAACATCTTTTACTCTTAGTCTTCTTAATAAAAAAAAAGGAATTCGCAAGTTATTCCATGTTAAAGTTGTCGTATTTCTGTAATTTCAACCAATCACTGACGTCTATTCAGCACAATAGAGTTACTGCTGGGCGGTTATAAAAATGTTATTCCCTGTGACATATTTCATCCGGTTTAATCGTAATTTATACGCATATATTGTTTATATAATAAATTACGCCGTGCGTAT
>NC_068988.1:12522214-12524572 GCF_001194135.2 Octopus bimaculoides | reverse complement strand
GTAACAATTTTAGAGTTCGGATTCTAGAGTTAGGGTTAGTTTTAGGGTTAGGGTTACGGTTACGGTTAACAGTCTAGTTAGGGTTAGGGTTAGGGTTAGGGGATTAATACGATATACACCGTTACAGCGCTAACTGTTTTCAACTGAATAGACGTCAGTGATTAGTAGAAATTATCGAAATAAGACAATTTTTTACAAGAAATAAAGTCGAATACAAAAATATTTTTCTCTTCTATAACACAAAATAGATAAGTATACGAAGTTTGAAAGTCTTTCCGTACCAAAAACACTACATAAAACATAAATGAAAACTGGCGCCCCCGTTTTAAAATAGATCCCAGGGTTATGTTGTAAAGGATATTTGGCTGCTATTTGTAACATGGCTAACTACCACATACAGACTTCCTCGTTCGTTAGCTATCTCTTTAAAACAATATGCAATGTGTACTTGCATCTCCGTGTGTATTGTGTGTGTGTGAAACTTGCTGTATCTAAGTGTTAGTACGCCTGCGGCGAAGGGCGCGGTTTGGCGGGGTTGATAGAGTGTCGGATGGATCAGAATGCATTGCGGTATGAGTACCGGCTTCCCTGCACTCTGAATTGGAAACCTACCAAGGTTAACATTGCCTTTCATCATTTCAGTACTTTATAAATAAAGTACCAGTCAGCTACTTGAGTCGATTCTGTTCTTTCTTCTTTCATTCTACTTTTCTCTCTCTCTCTCTCTCTCTCTCTCTCTCTCTTTCTTTCTTTCTTTCTTTCTTTCTTTCTTTCTCTCTCTCTCTCTCTTTCTTTCCGTATTGACGATCGCCAACGAAGATGGCGGCTTGTAAAAATAACACCGGAAGTAAGGCTACGGGTAACTGTCCACCTTTGTGTGTTCTCCTACAAAAAATTCCATAACGAGCATTGAGTACTTATCAGGGAAGTCACCAGGATTTGTTCTTTGACCTAGTGGCGCACGCAGACAAGAAGATGTGTCTGCAGGTTTATATATCTTTGCTAATATGTCTGCTTGTCTTGGTGATGTTTTTTTATGTCTTCAGCAGAATTTCTTAGTTTTATGTATATGTTTTTTTTTCCTTCAATATATAACTGTGATTCTGTTTTTATAGGTACGCTTTGATGTGTGCGCTTCAGTACATTCTTCTACGTCTATCAGTACATGTGTACCTGTACGTGTATGTGTGTGTATATGTGTGTGTGTATGCATGTGTATGTGAGCGTGTATGTAAATGTATGTATATGTATGTATATGGGTATGTATATGTGTATGTGTATATATGTATGTATATCTGTATATATATGTGTGTGTGTGTGTATATGTATATATATATATATATATATATATATATATATATATATATATATATATATATATATATATATCCGTGCGTATGTATTACATGTGTGTGTATATGCGTATGTATATGTTTGTGTGAATGTGTTTGATTGCATGTGAGTGTGTGTGTGTGTGTGTGTGTGTGCGTGCGTGTGTGCAAGAGTTCATAGGTATGTTTTGAGGTGTGTGTTTAGGTACAATATTCTAACGCCTATCAATCCATGTGTACATGTATGTATATGTACGTGTATGAGAACGCTCGTGTGTGTGTGTGTGTGTACGTGTATAAGCGTGTGTATTTGGGTGTGTACGTGTGTGCGTGCGCGCGTGTATGTGTATGTGTGTGTGTGTGTGTACCAGAGCTTATAGGCATACTTTAATATGAGTGTTTAAGTGCAGCTTACTTCACCTATATGAGTTTATGTATGTGTGAGTGCGTGTGAGTGTGTGTGTGTGTGTGTGTGTGAGCGCGTGTATGTCTGTGTGCGTGCGAGAGAGACAGAGACTGAGGCAGGGACAGACAGACAGATACTCCGTGTGCATAACTGCCTCATATTTATAAATTGCTTGTATAAATAATTGCATCATAAACAGTGGGCTACGGTATCGCATTTGATTAAATAACACATCGCTAATAATAATAATAACAACAACGACAACAACAACAATAATAACAATAACAATAATATATATGTTAATATATATATATATATATATATATATACCCCCATATATATATATATATATATAAAAAAACATAATTTAAGGATCAGCAAATATTTGCTTCACCACAGAGTCTCAGCTTTTTTAGCTGCTATTTCTGAACTTCGGTATGTGGTGAAGCAAATATTTGCTGATCCCTAAATTATGTTTATAAATATATATGAACTTTTAAATAAGTTCTCCACCGATAATGGTGCTTACATACCGAAGGGCTTGGTAAAAATGATTAATTGTTGATTTATTAATAAATTAATAAATTGATAATCCTCTACCCTTTTAATTTGTAATAATTA
>NC_068988.1:12520924-12521705 GCF_001194135.2 Octopus bimaculoides | reverse complement strand
AAAAAAACGGAGATCAACAATAACAGTAATATCATCAATTAGTAAATAGATGATGATGATGATGATGATGATGATGATGATGATGATGATGATGATGATGATGGTGATGATGATGATGGTGATGATGATGATGATGATGATGATGATGATGATAACAATAATAATAATAATCCACGTGCAGACACTGATCGCATATACAAGAAGAGAGCAAATGGAGGAAGGGACTGTTAAGTGTGGACGACCGCGTGCGTATCGAACTCGAGAGGTTAATGAAATACCTAGACCAAAGTAAGGAAAGCTTGTTAGTGACAGTTAGGAACGAGGGAGTATTGAGAGCAGAGAAGAAAAGGGAAAACAAAGGAAGAAGTACAAAGAGGACATGGAGAAGAATTATGCAAGAAGGGATTACACAATCAATTCCGTGTAGCCACAACAGAAGTTGCTGGAAAAATTAAGTGGGATTGGCTGATGAAAGGAACCCTAAAAAAAGAGACCGAGAGCATTATACTGGCAGCGTAAGACCAAGCTTTGTCCACGAACTGGAGGCTCAACTTTAGGAATGAGCAAGTGTCTCCGCTGTGAGTGGATGAAACTGTTGCTTCATATCACGAACGATTGTCATAGACTTTCTCAAAACTACTCCAAGTTGTGGCGACACGATCAGGTGGCGAAAGGGCTGCATAGGTTGTTGTTGGCACTTGGTCGCTGACGACATCGAGGGTTCCAGTTGATCCGATCAACGGGACAGCCTGCTCGTGAAATTAACGTGCAAGTGGCTGAG
>NC_068988.1:12516744-12520653 GCF_001194135.2 Octopus bimaculoides | reverse complement strand
GCTCAATAAACACTCACAACGCCCGGTCTGGGAATCGAAACCGCGATCCTATGATCGCGAGTCCACTGCTCTAACCACTGGGCCATTGCGCCTTCACTGCTGCATAGGAAACTGTGCAAAAAGTGCGGATTAGAGAGAGGCAAGACGTGGCATGAGCACAAACCGTAGAGAGTGGTGGAGTCGGAGACTAGCAAAATCCTCTGGGATTTCCCAATCCGAATAGATCAGGTGCTAGAGCATAACAGACCGGACCTAGCGGTGGTGGTCAAGGTGCACCACATACGCTATATAGTTGATGTTGCATGCCCCTTTGACCCACGAATAGTCAAGAAGAAAGGTGAAAAGATAGATAAATACAACCCTCTTAAGTACAAAATAGTCCGGCAATGGAAAATGAAGAAGGTGAAGATAGTGCCAATTATTGTTGCGTCCCTGGGAACAACAGTATCAGATAGTAAAGGAGTCTCACGGATCCAGGATTACGCTGACCACCAAAGACACGAACCCTCGTCCAACTGTTGTCCTCCAATCCACAGGCAGGTCCATTTTTGCCACAGTCACCCACCATTTTTACAAATTCACTGGGAGAGAGCACCTCCTTACCTACCCACACTTTCCTTTCCAGGTGGAACTTTAAAAAAAGTCGATGAGCGATTGAGAAGAAATGGGAAAACTATCGAAATGCAGTAAACCAAATGTGGAACCTGAAAACAGAAACAATCTCTTTAATAATAGGTGGTTCAGGTATGGTTAGAAATAAAACGGAAAACGGAAAAAGGAAAAAAGAAAATAGGCCGATAAATACATAACCAGATCCGCAGGTCTTCGAATATATATAACATACTGATATTACCACTGCTGGGCACTACACATCTTGCGTAGAGCATTTTTCAATACAGTAAAAAAAAAAAAACAACACAGAAACAAACCACAGCATGTATCCGATGCACACAGAGCTGCACTCGGTAGTGCATTGAAAGCACGCAACAAAAACAAGACTACTGACTTGTAATAATAATAATAATATTAATAATAATAATAATAAAGATATATAGACAAATGGTTGAAGGAGATTGGAATAGAATGCCCTGCAGAGCTTCTAAACAAAGTTTGCCTCTGAGGGACAGGATTGATTATCAGGAGGGCCTTAAGCACTTGAAATACTGTTGAAAGCTTGTGGATACCTAAGGTTACAGGTAGTCACCCGCAACTCACGTAAATTCTACCAAAAATAAGAACGAACCTGAGTGAAACCATCAATAATAATAATAATAATAATAATAATAATAATGGCTTCAAATTTTGGCGCAAGGCCAGGAATTTTATATAGACGGGGTAACTCGATTACAACGACCCCAGTACTTAACTGGTACTTAGTATATCGATCCCGAAAAGATGAAAGGCATAGCAGACCCCGGCGGTACCAGATAGCATGGTACCCGTAGGCTGCAAGCAGAAAGTCCGCTAAGGATGCAGGATTCCAGGAGTTACAACAAAACCTGAGATAAAAATGAAAGAAAAAATATAATCCTTTTATCTAAAGGCACAAGGCCTGAAATTTGGTGTGTGTGTGTGTGGCGGGGGGGGGACTAGTCGATTACATCGATCCCCAGTGTTTCACTGGTACTTCATTCATCGACCCCCGAAAGGATAAAAGGCAGAGTCGACCTCGCCGGAATTTGAACTCAGAACGCAGCGACGGGCAAAATACCGCCAAGTATTTCGTCCAGCGTGCTAACGATTCTTCCAGCTCGCCACCTTCAATAATAATAATAATAATAATGATGATGATGATGATAATGATAATAATAATAATAATAATAATAATAATAATAATAATAATAACCCTTTCTACTAAAGGCACAGGGCCTGAAATTTTGGGAGAGGGGACTAGTCGATTACATTGACTGGTTTCACTGGTACTTAATTTATGAACACCAAAAGGATGAAAGGCAAAGTCGACCACGGCGAAATTCGAACTCAGAACGTAAGGACGGATGAAATACCGTTCAGCATTTTGCCCGGCGTGCTAACGATTCTGCCAGCTCGCCGCCTTTATAATAATAATAATAATAATAATCCTTTCTGCTATAGGAGCAAGGCCTGAAATTTTTTGGGGAGGGATCCAATCGATTAGATCGACCCAGTACGCAACTAGTACTTAATTTATCGACTCTGAAAGGATGAAAGGCAAAGTCGACCTCGGCGGAATTTGAACTCAGAACGTAGCGACGGGCGAAGTACACTAAGCATTTCGCCCGGCGTGCTAACGATTCTGCCAGCTCACCACTGTGTGTGCTTGTGCGTTGTGTGTTAGTGTGTGCCTGTATTTGTGTGAAAGCAGACGTCGTACACTCTCTAAATGGGAAGCATCTAGTCCAGGCGTTCTTGCCGTTGCAGCAATGGCGTTTCTGTAACCCAGTTCCGTCCCTTGTCCTTAAGGCATACTCTCGCCACCCACCGCCTCTACCGTTGCTACCCCAGCACAAGAAACACTCAACAAAATAATTACAGATGCATCCCACCAGGTAACATAAAAATAAAATCCAGCCCTAACCCAATCGCACACCAAGAAAAAAATAACCAACTTCATAAAAAATCAGGGACAGCTGCAAACACAATAATAATATATTGAATCTGCTCAAAAGAGAAATAAGATTCTGCTTCAAACAACAGGACATGGAAATGACAGAAATTAAACTCTAGGCAAAAAGAACGTTAGGTTAAGAGTGTGAGATATGTGATAGGTGTAAAACGAACATTACGATAAGGATATCAGTTAGGTCTGCGAAAAGAACATGAAATTAGTAAAGGAAAAATAACCAAACAGGTGAAAAATACCAGCAGGATCTTGAAAGGAACGAGTAATTAAGGAACGTAGAGAAATGATAGGTTATACGCAACAATGTCAGAGTTTAAGGTACGGTAACCGCGGAAGGTAATTAAATAGACGAGGATAGGGTAAAGGTTGAAGAGTTACGTAATTAAGGTGTAAAGAAAGAATAATAAACAAAGAATACATAATTGGTTAGCATGCAATTACTTTAAATATGTATTATGTAATTATGTTGTTATGATACTTAACGGGGTCAATAAAGAGTTAAGAATTGAGTCACATTATAAGATCTGGAAGTGCTAAGGTAATTTAAGTTAGAATCTCTGGTGGAGCAAGAAAAGGTAGTGGATGTATTTCTTGCTATTTTTGGGGTGAAGGTTACGGCTTTGTGGTATGCGTGCATCTGAGAACGCGCTTGTTTGTATTATATATATATATATATATACGAAAGCAAATGAGTTAAATATATATATACGAAAACAAAGGAGTTAAATACGCAAACAATGAGAGAAAAAAATGGAAAACAGGACAAGTAACACAAAGAACGACACTTCATCAGTTGTCGGTTGTCTATCTACTTCTCATTTCATTCTCTCGTACATATTTATATTATTTGAACGCCACGCATCCATTTTCAAGAAAGAATATACATACACACACGCATATATTACCATACTGTGAGCGCCAAGCACTTTTTAGACGTAAGCAAAGTTTATATATATATATATATAAGTCGATCTTGGCGGGATTTGAACTTAGGACGTAAAAACGACGAAATGCCGCTGAGCATTTTAGCTCGGCGTGCTAAACATTCTGCTACCTGCCACCTTACACATAATATATTATCTGTGTGTGTATACATATATATATATATATATATATTGAACATTCATGATATTTCTGAAGTTTATATCGTTGTATTTGCCTGTCTTTTTACCGTACCTTTTAGACACTTTAGAGACTGAAAACTATAAATTTATTTATTGATTCTTGAAGGAATTGAACACACACACACACACACACACATTATACCTTGCGTTGGATATATGGTATTGTTCCTGTTGTTTTCCACC
>NC_068988.1:12513412-12515835 GCF_001194135.2 Octopus bimaculoides | reverse complement strand
TATATATATATATATATATATATATATATATATATATGTTAGACACACACACGCAGCATACTCATACACACATACACATATGCACATTATAATTTGCAAGTTGTTCTCCCGATCTTCACCCTCCCCCACAAATAAACAAAACTGAATAAATAAATAAACAACTCTAATCAAGGTTGTGTGAAAATACCTGGAATAGAATAAATATTACTAGTTTTTTACATGTTAAATATATAAGTAAACGTATACGTACACACACAGACACACACAGACACACATATGCAGGGAAGTATGTATATTTAAACGCTTATATTCTAAGAGAAATGGGTAGACAACCAGACACGATTGTTTTCATTTACGTTCTAAAGATAAATTAAAACACTTGAGTTTAACTCATTGCAACATAAAAGAGACAGATTGAAGTCTTGTTTTCTGCTATCTGCTTTCAGTCGATTATTTCATGATGTGGTGAAATAATGTTTCTTTTGTGAAGGCCATTACATAGAAATATATGGCAGTTGTTTAGCAGGACCGTTTAAATGTTGGGAAAAAGATGCTTTGCAGTATATGGTACTGCTCTTTCCGTTCTGAATTCAATTTTACTTATCGTTCTTTCGGGGTCGATAAAAGAACGTACCCATTAGAGTACTAGAGTCGATGTAATCGATTTGTACCCGCCCCCAAAATTGTTGCCCTTGTGGCAAAATTTGTAACCATTATTATTATTATTATTATTATTATTATTATTATTATTATTAAGATGGTTTCAAATTTTGCCACAGGGCAGCCATTTTGGGGGAGGGAAGAGTCAATTATGTCGACTCCAGTGTTTTATTGGTACTTAATTTATCGACCCCGAAAGGATGAAAGGCAAAGTCGACCTCGGCAGAATTTGAACTCAGAACATAAAGACGGACGAAATAATGCCGCTAAGCATTTTGTCCGGCGTGCTAAGAATTCTGGCAAGGCATTTAGATTCGTAGAATTGTTAGAGCATCGAAAGAAATGCCTTTTTGCGGTACTCCTTCCGGTTCTTTAACGTTCTGAGTTTAATTCCTGCCAAGGTCAACTTTGCTTTTCATGGGATGAATAGGGAACCGATCAAGTACGATGATCGTTCGTATCGATTATTTCTCTCCTCTCAAATCTGCTGATCTTCTGTCTAAATTAGAAACCGAAAATGGTGAGCTGTCAAAAAATCGTTATTACGTCGGACCATATGTCTTCCGGTATTTGTTCCGACTCTTTATGTTTTGGTCAAGTTCGCTTTCTTTCTTTCGGGGAAGACCGAAATAAAATACCATTGAAATACTGGGGTCAATGGCATTAAGTAACTCTTTCTTCTCAAAATTATCGACCTTGCGGCTAAATTAAAGGCAACTATATTGCAATAGGGACATCATCATCGTCATCAATAACGACAGAAGTTGCAGCGACAGCAACAACAACTGCAGCAGCAGCAGCAGCAGCAGCAGCAGCAGTAGCAGCAGTAGCAGTAGCAGCAGCATCAACCACATTAATGAGAATTACGATGAGGAAGAGAAAAAGAATGAGGTTATGGGAGTAAAGCGAAATTTTCTGTTGTTGCACATAAAGACACACACACACACACACACACACACACACATACACATGCACACAGAAACATGCAAGCACATGCACATACATACAGGGACACACCCATATACTCACATATATACATACAGACGTAGGCACGTACACAAATCCAAACTCACACACACACAACGGCAATCGCAAACACTAATATACACACACCAATACATACGCATAGAAACTCACATACAGAGTCATGCTCGCATTTTCATAGACACAGACACAAATACATATTCATCCATTCACATACCACCACAATCAAAATCGCACATACACACAAACACACCCATTAACTAACGCAAGCACACACACTAACATATACACATACGAGCATAAATACACCAACGCTCAATTGTATTCGCACACTCGCAGAAACAGACACAAATACAAACCTACACAAATCAAAATACATATTCACTTACACACACCTACAATCACACGCACACACACACACACAGACACACACACAAAACATACATGCAAATACAAAGACACACACACACACACATACACACACCGAAGTGAGTAGCTCACCAGGTCATTATCATAATTGGTTAACGCCTTTACTATACAAGTCATGTCTTTATTATTGCACTCAGCATGAGGTCCCCTTACGTCGTTGCGCATTTCTCCCGTCGCCGCCAGCGCCACCGCAACCACCGCCGCCGCCGCCGCCACAATATTCATCTTCTTGTAACCCAATTTGTGCAAACGCAAAATACACGCATACACACACACACACATATGTATATATATATATATATATATGTATATATACATATATATGTAAATATGTTCGTACATATACATAT
>NC_068988.1:12512379-12512878 GCF_001194135.2 Octopus bimaculoides | reverse complement strand
TATATATATATATATATATATATATATATATATATACGTACACATAAACGCACCTCTTACTCTGTTGCTCAGTAACTAACACATATACTTCGAAATGAGCAATTAACATTGATGTATACGTATACTTTACATACGCATACCTTCATGCACACACACACATGCACACACACACACACACATACTTGCATGCATATAATTACAAGCACATAATCACACAGGAAAGTGTTCTTTGTTTAAATACAGTTACACCATGTAGACACTCGCACGCGCGCACACACATACGCACGCGTGCGTACACACGTGCAGAAATGTGTGGAAGTGCGGATGTGCAGATGCATAAAATACACATATACATATTCAAAAAGCATATGTTGCACATATACAGATTATATATACGCAGTATATATATATATACACACACACATACACATAAATGTTTATATATATATATATATATATATATATATATATATATATATATATATATATATATATATAT
>NC_068988.1:12509581-12512135 GCF_001194135.2 Octopus bimaculoides | reverse complement strand
ATATATATATATATATAGATTTATATGTATATATATATATATGTATGTATGCATACATATATATCAAATATTTATAAGTGTTCGTATGTATTCATGTGTACACGAACGCATGTATATGCGCACATATATGCATACACGTATGTACACATGCAGGTATAAACTCACCCCCACCATATACGTATTTAAAAAAACCCACCTCAGTCACTCGCGACGAAAGATGACTTGGAACCATGAGATACGGTTTCGTTAATTGTTTCGTCAAGTGTCTCTGTAACGGTGAGCAAACGCAGCCTACTTGCCCTCCCATTCCTGATCCAGCGGAATATTTTGGTTTACCGATTCTAAAAAAGATGAAGAGTGTAGGTGGCTTTGGTGAGATTCTATCCGTCGTAATAACGAGTATGCCAATACATTGCCTTTTATCTTTTATATATTTCATAAAGATTGTTTGTTTGTGTGTGTGTGTGTGTGTGTGTGTGTGTGTGTGTGTGTGTGTGTGTGTGTGTGTGTGTGTGTGTGTGTGTGTGTGTGTGTGTGTAAATGCCAGTCTTCCCGTATCTCTCATTCTTTTGTATCAATTGCCAAGTACTCCGCTTCCACCTCAGTGCTGCATCTTCGTATTTTTCTATTCTACCACTCTTCTTACTCCTTATTCAATATCTCTCCCTTTCTCCTTATTCAATATCTCTCCCTTTCTCCTTCTCACTCTTTCTCTCCCTCACTCTCCCTCTCTCAAACTCGCTATCTGTTTCTCTTCCTCTTTCAGGGTTTCTCTCTATTACTATATTATGAGTTCTCTAATGGCCAAACACGTCAACTGACTTTATTTAATTTAAGTGGGAAGTTAAATTCTTATGGATGCGTTTTCGAATTACGTAACGTTGCGAACAAATACAGGCTTTTATGTAATGATACATACACACATACCTGCATACATAAACAACTACGTATAAGCGCGCAGCACATATATTCATACACAGATTCATATACACACACACATATATACGTGTGTCTACGCACACACAATGTAAGAACGACAATTAAATAATTTTATTGACAATGACTTCGATATTTTACCGATATTTGTTCCCATTAGACAATTGCTCATGCTTTCGTCTGATGATACGCTGCAGTAGTCATGCAACTTCGTATGTATGTATGTATGTATGTATGTATGTATGTATGTATGTAATTAGCCGTCAATCACTGGTAAGTGGTAGCTTGTACCACACTTTCACTAATTGTTTTCGTTGCCTGTATGGTTGCAAAGCAGACATAGACACCTCGGCCCTATTGCTTTCAACCCAGCAGAATATCGAGAATATGACAGCTGAGAGAGAGAGAGAAAGAGAGAGAGAGAGAGAGAGAGAGAGAGAGAGAGCGTTTGCACCTGAATTCGGCTACCACTCATTTTTACCTGGTGTAGATTAAAGCAACGTGAAGTTGCTTTAGGATATTAAAACCGCTCAATCAAGGAATGGAACAAATGACCATATAAACGTCTGCTCAACACTCTAACACTTAGGCCACGCGCCTTCACACACGCACGCACACACACACACAAACACACACACACACATACACACACATACGCACACACATACAACTGACGTTTATATGTATTTTGAACGGAATATTGAATCCTTGAAAAAATATGACAAGTAATAGAACTATGATATATGACATAAAAAAATCCCCTGAGATGAAAAAGGTGGGCACTATCACCCGCGGGGAATCGAATCCCGAGTAACTTCGAACCTATGAACAATTCCAGAAATGGAATTATTTTTGTTTAAATTTTCTATGCTTCAAGAAATGACCCTAAAGATATTTCCATTTTTACTCGGGAGACATTTTATTGGGCAAAATGTTGTCAGAGGAGTGAAAAAGACATATCGTTAGGTTACTACATGGTATTCTTCCAAAATATCTCAACAAACTGAATCTCATTTAATTACCAATATTGGTATAAACCTTGGCCAGTGGGCAATAGGTTGTATAATGGTAAATATATGTTAGGTAGTGAGTTACAGTAAAAATATTATCATATAAATGAGAGAATAAATCAGTGATTACGTTTATAATTTGTTTAAGAAACTGATTGAATTAATATGAAAAACTGATAAATTATAAAATAATCATAGACAGAATGGACCTCAGTTTTATCATATATACACAGTGCACATATATACATACATCTATACGTATAAATAAATATATATATACATGTACATACATATATGCACTCATATGCACACAGACACATTCAAGATATACACTTCTAGATAAAATTATATACATATGAATAACAAGATATGCATATATATGTATACATATATATACACGCTCTTTTCTCAATAGAAACGCAAAATTCTATGAGATATCCTGTGTTGATAAAAAGAAATGTCTTTCAGTATTGGTTTCAAATTTTAGCACCCATTCATATATCTACACATATACTTATGCATTAATACATAATTAAAAAAAAAACAATTATATTTAACACATAGTTTTCCATATACGTTTATCCGTATATATATATATATATATATAT
>NC_068988.1:12508327-12508836 GCF_001194135.2 Octopus bimaculoides | reverse complement strand
TTCATTTTAATTCTCAAAAGACCGCCTCCAGAAGTATTTAAGAACTTCTTCATTTCAAGAGAAGTATTCGTTTCAACGTTTTTAGCATGTATGTATGTATATATATATATATATATATATATATGTTTGTTTTTTTGAATGTTTGTATGCTTTTGTATGTGTGTATGTATGTGTTGTTTATGTTTGTATGTATGTGTGCATGCATATATGTATGCATGTGTGTATGTGTGTGTATGTATGAGTGTACGCGTTTTGTATGTTTCTTTGTATTTATGTGTGTGTGGATGTATCCATGTATGTATATGTATTATACATATACAACTTGTTTAAATATAAATTTAATATGCTTATGTATGCATGTATGTACATATGTATATATGTATATATGAATATATGCATTCATATATCTATATATATTCATATATATATGAATATATACATATATATATATACACACACATTATATGTATGTATATATATATATATATATATATATATATATATATATA
>NC_068988.1:12504370-12505828 GCF_001194135.2 Octopus bimaculoides | reverse complement strand
AATAATAATAATAATAATAATAATAATAATAATAATAATAATAATAATAATAATAATAATAATAATAATAGTAATAATAATAATAATAATGATAACATCGAAAAATACCTTAGGAATGAGAACCTAGGCTCGAAATTTCCCCAAGACACCTGAAGAAGGCTTGAGGGTATATCAGCCGAAATGTGTTAACAACAGACAAGATGAAGGCAAATATCTGTTGAATGTAAATAATGTATAATAATCTTTTCTGCTGGAAGCACAAGGTCTCAAATTTGGGGAAAGGAATGAAGTTGAATACTTCGACCCCAGTGTGTAACTAGTACATATTTAATCGACCCCAAAAGGATGAAAGACAAAGCCGACCTCGGCGGAATTTGAACTCAGAACGTAGCGGTAGACGAAATACCACTAAGCATTTCGCTCGGCGTGCTAACGATTCTGCCAGCTCGCCGTCTTACTACTACTACTACTACTACTACTACTACTACTACTACTACTACTACTACTACTACTACTACTACTGCCGCCACCTCCGCCTCCTCCGCCTCCTCCGCCTCCGAGAGAAGCGGAGAGAGGTAGGTAAATAATAGAAGCTTGTCTTGTAATAAAATGAGAAAACTAGTTTCTGTTCCAGATGACTTCAATGCAATACCTGAAGATCGTACCTTGTGAACTCTGTTTTAATTTGACAGGTGTATCGATCCCTGCTGGGTTTGAAATCCTACATGCCATTATGTGGCTGACTATCAAAATGATTGTCAGTTTTATTGTTCCAACTATTGTGTCGTGACTCGTCAAATTGTCCCCTCTTGTTTGCTCTTAGCAACTAATAAAACGGACGTAGACTGAAAGGGAAGTTTGCATCTGTTACAATGAAAATAAATGAATAAATAAATAAGTTTTAAGAATGTCTTCCCCTCCACCCATGCCTCATTCCTCCATCCCTTGTAACTCCCTATTTTAACCCAGTTTTAATTAAGTAAAACGAAACAAAATAAAAAAAGCTGTAGACTGAGATTTTTAACGATCAGAGATGATGTCTGTTGAGTAAGGCTTATAAAATGGCCGACAAATAAACCTGCATGAAATGATAACGAAAGAAAATATATGGCGTAGGGGTGGCCGTGTGGTAAGCAGCTCGCTTCACAACCACATGACTCCGGGTTCAGTCCATCTGCGTGGCATTTGGGCAAGTGTCTTCTCCTATATATGGCTTTGGGTCGACTAAAGCCCTGCGAGTGGAAACTGAAAGAAACCCATCGTGTGTATATATGTTTATATATATGTGTGTGTGTGTGTGTGTGTGTGTGTGCGTGCGTGCGTGCGTGTGTGTGTGCGTGTGCGTTTGTGCGTGTGTTTGCCATGATGGATTGCTAGCCACTACACATTTTTTATTTTCTCTCCTTGTTTCTTTCTGTGTTCCTTTCTGTGGAAGAGCGTAGGCCTGAAACGTTAAAG
>NC_068988.1:12500197-12504188 GCF_001194135.2 Octopus bimaculoides | reverse complement strand
TATATATATATATATATATCACTCTGTGTGTGTCTTTGTCTCCCAGTACCGCTTGACAAACGGTGTTGGTGTGTTTACATCCGCGTAACTTAGCGGCTCGGCAATGAGAAACCGACAGATTTTATTAGATTTTTATTGGCGATTGGTTATAACATCCTTCTTTAAAAAAATTCGTTCATTTATATATTTATTAGCGACGGGTGCAATACTAATACTAAAAGGCAATTTTTGTATCCGATTTAACGTGGACGTCTGGTCACAACACCAAATATTGTCGGCTACGATATATGTCTGTGATATATGTCTGGCTCAACAGCATAGGTATTGCTCACTGCTGTAACTGGTGGTAACATCGTTGACTACGAATGATACATTTACTTGCCATGCTTAGCTTATCTCCTACTACTTGTAGTTCTGAATTCACCTCTTACTCTTCTCTTTACCGCCTACTCTTCACTTTTTAGCCTGGAGAATGACTGGCTTTCAGAGATGACTTACTTTAGATAAAATACCCGAAAACAAGGCATTCAAACGTGCTCCTAGAATCAAATGAGTCGTTGGACTTTATACATAGGCGGCGCAAAATAGACAAACTCATTCGGCGTTTTATCATGGCTATAGACGATTAAACTGAGATTAACTGAATCACATGTGACTGATAAGAGTGAATATATATATATATATGTATATATTTATGTATATATATATGTACATGTGTGTGTGTGTATGTGGGTGTGTGTGTGTATAATGAGCATATGCAAGCGTTGTGTGAGTTTGTATGTGTATTGCATGTCTGTTCGTGTGCGTATGTATATTTAGCATACGTGTGTGGTCCGTGCATATGTTAAGTGATAGATGCTTCTGGTCCGTATGCTCTTACGTACAATCATAAGCAATACAAACTAATTACAAGACGAAAAATCTAACCTGACATCATTCTGGATGCGTGTTAAGTGATGTAATTATTCTTTGATCTCAGACAAAAGGCCAAAAGGTGACATTTTAAGGAACACAGCGAGCAGCTTGTTTCCACATCTGTTTGTGCTGAGTTCTTAGCGAGGCACGTTCGCTCCGGCGTTATCAGTCATTTTCGTCATGTCGAAAAGAGAGTTCTAGAACTTGCTTATCACTACATCTGTGTAAGGTGAATATTGTGAGAATATATGGCCGTGTGGTTAACAGTTCAATCTGCAGTTATACGGGCCCAGGATTGATTTATATGAGGAGGCATTTTTCGGTGTCTTAGTTCTGAGTCGACCAGATGTTTTACTACACGGAAACCGCATGTGTGTTTGTGTGTGTATGTGTTTGTGTGTGTATGTGTTTGTGTGTGTATGTGTTTGTGTGTGTGCTATAGAAATCTATTAATAAATTGGATTTCTCAGAGTTTCATAATATCCGAATTCGAATAGAATTTCAATCATCGGACCCATACTCAACACTGATAAATGTTCTTCTGCTCTGTCATTTGTCGTTGAGCACAGAGAGTAAGTTCTATACATACAAGCATATGTACATAAAACTCTCTTTTTATATCACTCCATCTCTCTACCTACCTACCTACCTACCTACCTACCTACCTACCTACCTACCTACCTACCTACCTACCTACCTATCTATCTACCTATCTATCTATCTATCTATCTATCTATCTATCTATCTATCTATCTATCTATCTATATATCTGTCTGTCTGTCTGTCTGTCTGTCTATCTATCTATCTATATATATCCAAAAATGAAGGAGTGGAACAGGTAAATCATAGACTACGATTGTTTCATAGCATACTGAAGTCTGTTACATAATTTGTAGCAAACACAAACCAGCTTAGCTAATTTTCTAGCATTTGTTACCTCAACGTTGTTTACATTACTGCTCGCATGCTTAGCAGCTTTAGTTGCTGAACAGTGAGTTATATGTTGATCGTCAGTTTATCGAAATTCCTTGTAATTTCGATATGGGAAAAGATGTGTCAAAAAAGCGCGTTACTTACGATGTCAGTAAACATGTTTTATCGTATGTTGTCCAATTTTGTCATTTGTACAGGCCGCATCAATGCTTGAAGCTTACTAACATCCTACTCTTGGATCCCTAGATCGTACTTACCTATTTCTATGCATGCAAGCATGTGTGTATGTTTGTATGTATGTATGTATGTATGTATGTATGTATGTATGTATGTATGTATGTATATTAATAGAAGCGAAATGCTGTCTGTCCGTCTGAGACCCCTGTATCTCAGTCTGCATTTCTTTATTTAGAGATATTGTACTTTTTTGGAATCAGGATAGAAAATCTGCCCTTCATTTGGTTCTTGAACATCCAACATTGGAATCTGATGGTATGTTTAAACTAAATTACTTTCGTGATTCGATTTTCAAAAAAGTTGTACCAGATTCGTTGTAGAATTATATCAGAACATTTCTTTTGTGGATGCCATTACTGAGATCACAGCAAGGATAAGTCCACTACGGTGGAATACCTTGAAATTCAGTAGAAAGTAGCACAGAGGCCATTTGCGAAGTTCGTATCTACCGTTTAACTATGTAATACAAATGAAATTTTTTGCCAATTGTGTCATTACGAATATTGTGTATTACGTTTAAATAATTTCCTTGCATATAGTGAAGATACCACTCGCAAACACACACACACACACGCACGCACGCGCACACACACACACACACACACACACACACACACACACGTGCACACGTGGTGTTCCCTGGCAGACAGTTAATGCAAGAGACATAGTCATTTCTTTATAATATTCAGCGGAATTACAAGTTATGATTTCAACTTAACGAATAAGGAAGTAGATGCATAGAATAGACATATTTATTTTTTGTTGCTTTTTGTAAAGTTCACAAGATTTCTAGTCAGTGGTATATGTATATAACATATATTAAAATGTGTATATGTATACTTATATGCATACACACACATATGTATACATACAGACTCATGCACAGACACATATATGCGCACACATACGTACATATATGCATACATATACACATGAATATATATTCATATACATAAATATGAATGGATATATAAATATATATATACATATAGACACACACACACACACACACACACACACACACACACACACACACACACACACACACACACACACATTATCTTAGAGGGATATTGCTGCTGTCTGTAAAGTATCCCCCCATCGAATCATGTAGGGCAGTAGAACAGACTAGCACTCATTGACCTACCCTTCTCCCCAACACCTTCTTTCTCTCTGCCGACAATAAATTATTCGGGGTGCCCCCAACAACAACAGCAACAACACCCACAACTTCACCCGAAGTTGATGACTCATTTCAAGAATTTACTTTAGCCATCACATGTCATACTGTTTTCATCAACTTAATCTGATATGAACGGGTCTTAGATCCCCGCCGTCACCACCCTCTTTTTTGTCTATCTATCTATCTATCTATCTATCTATCTATCTATCTATCTATCTATCTATCTCTTTCTATCCTGCTTATTTTCTTATGCTTTAGTTTTCAGGCTACGTTTTTTCCAGTCTGCCTTGTATATTAAAAACGTGTTGTTTAGGTAGTAATGACTACGTAGACTGAACTATCTGATATTATCAAACATACAAAAAAAAAACAAGAGAAAAAAATAAAAAAAGGAAAAAAAAACCTAACCTAAATTTGCTTCAAATACTAACTGAATGTATTATAATTCAGTGAATTCTTTTGTTCTATCATTCTTTTACTAGTTTCACTCACTGGATGGCGACCATGTTTTACGGTATTCTATTTAAAGGATATGTTGATCATATCGATTCCAGCACGTATTTCAGTCTGGGTCTGACTGTTTAGGTCTCGAGTTGCCAAATGGCAAAGTTACGTAATCTAAAGTGCCGCAATATACACACGCACAAACACAGACTAGCACATACATGCATGCATGCACGCACGCACACACACACACACACACACACACACACATACACACAC
>NC_068988.1:12499133-12499557 GCF_001194135.2 Octopus bimaculoides | reverse complement strand
TATATATATATATATCCATATATACATACATATGAGACGAGCTTCCGCGTAATGTCCGTCTTCATAATTCTATTTATGGATTTCGTCAATCCGAGGCTTCAGTAGAATTCAGTTGCTCAATATGAATCACTGCTGACTCGAATTCGGGACGAAGTAGTTGCAAAGAGAACGTCTTAACGATACGGTATGTTTGTGTATATTATGGTTAGTACTTATGCCCGATAAGCATAATCCACCGTGCCTTTCAATCTCAATACATACATACAAGCACGTACATCTGTATGTGCACATGTAATATTCATGCATGCTTCCATATCTATACATATATGATATGTATATGTTCATATGTATGTATATGTATGTACGTACGTATGTGTGTATGTACATATATATATATATATATATATATATATATATATATATA
>NC_068988.1:12496784-12499044 GCF_001194135.2 Octopus bimaculoides | reverse complement strand
TATATATATGTATTTATGTATGTATATATACATACATGCACATATATATATATATGTCTATGCATGTGCGTGTACGTACACACACACAGAAACACAGACGCACGCACACACACGTACACATACACAGACACGCACACATGAAAGAAAAGCTAATAATAATTACACAGCTAATTTAACAGAGATTGGCTACACGAGACCAAATACAAATGCGCGTTCAATCAATCAGTCCCGCAACGCGTAGGCCATTATATACGAGGCAGAAGTTACTTCCACCAACACAGCCTTGTAAACACTATATAGGTATGATTGAATGAACAGTCAAACAACGATTCTTCAATTGCACTTCTTCCATCAGAAATATAGAAAATAGAAACGCAACGTAACTATCTGATTACGTTCAGCGTTTGAAAGAGCAACTATTGCATTCGATACGAAGTAGAAGATCCTTGAAAGATGTAGATCATATAGAAATCGCTGAGAAACTAGCGTTACGCATAACTGATAATAGTCCCTGAAGGGCTTCAACATACATATGGATGATCTAAACGTCATATCAGAAATCTTCACCAAATGGTACCCTACGGTATATTTAATTCAGGGTTTGCGAAATGAAAGCAAAGAGAGGAAGGTAAGCAATTGGAGAGGAAATCAATCTAATTATGGACGGTATTATACAGCTTACGTATTTAGAGGAGGGAAAGTCGTTATGTAAGTGTTAGAGAGGAAAGAGAGAAAGGGGGTAAAAGGAGAGAGAGAGAGAAAGTAAAAGGAGAGAGAGGCGGGTAAAAGAGAGGGACAGAGAGAGAGAGAGAGAGAGAGAGAGAGAGAGAGAGAGAGAGAGAGAGAGAGAGATGGAAGAGAGAAACAGGACTTTGAGGTGTAATGATTATTAGTCAACCACGTCTGAGATGTCAACCATACGAAGCAGAAAGCAGGAGTAAAATAGTTTTGTTTTTATTTTATCTTCTCTGAAAAAAAGGGAGGTAAATTGGAGCATCGATAAGAATCTATAAAAGATAAGTAACATATCTTAACTCCGTGTGTATATATGTTGACGAACATTATCATAGCAATACAGTAAGGCCTCACATATGTAATATGATGAGCTGGAAACTTCTATCAGGTGACATTAACCAGACAATTATTATATAAACTTCCTTTCCCTACATTCCCTCTGTTCCTTTATATTTTGCTCATTCTTGGTTTGTCCAACGTAGTAGAATTTGATCTTCATCGATATAACGCTATGCGGTCATTAATTAATTCTTTCTGCAATCAACCCCCGGTGCTCAGCTGGTACTTATTCTATTGACTCAGAAAGGATGTAAACTCGACCTCGGCATCATCTGGAATTAGAACTTAAAGGGCCGGAAGAAATGATGCTAAGCATTTTATGTGACGCGTTAACGATTCTGCCATTTCGCCACCTTTATGCGGTCACTAAGTGATACAAACCTACTTTCGGAAAGCCATCAACCAGCTGGAAGAAGCTCCTCTTGGGGTTAAAAACGGTAGTAACGTCGATTCCTATGGAACAGCCATATTGATGTGGCGATAAATATTACTTCATTACATTATCATGCAGCTGATTTCATAAGATAGTTAATCTTACCTTCACTTCTGTAGCTTATCTCATAAATAACCAACACAGATAAACCTTTTCGAATTACAAGTATAGTATAAGGAGATCGATATTTATCTATGTTTTGTCATTTTTACGCAAGTGATTTGGCTGTATATAATTTCATTCATTCATTCATACATTCATTCAGACATTACATACATTACATACAGACATTACATACAGACATTACATTATACACACATAGATGCATACATGCAGACGTATGTAAGGTGGTAGAATGGTTAAGTCGTTGGAGCGCAGAGTAACATACTTTCCAGTATTCGTTTCGGTTCACAGAACTTTGATTTCAAATTCTGCCAAGGTGGACGTTGTAAGTAATGTTGAGGTATTGTGTCAAACTGTTATTAAGTAAATGTATATATATAAAAGTATATAAATAAAAGTATGTATATATATATATACACATACACATATACAAACATATGAATGCATATGCAGCAAGAGATGGGTCTATTTAGAATAGCATGTTTGATTACTTACACGAATTGATCAGGAAAACGTGTGCTCACATAAGTATGAAACAGTAAACTGAGTTACACATATCTGTGCCAGCAAATCCTATTTGTGTGTGTGTGTGTGTGTATATAGTATACATATCTTTATGTATATATATAT
>NC_068988.1:12494774-12495639 GCF_001194135.2 Octopus bimaculoides | reverse complement strand
TTCAGTCATTTGGCTGCGGCGATGCTGGAGCACCGCCTTTTAGTCAAGCAAATCGACTCCAGGACTTATTCTTTGTAAGCCTATTACTTATTCTATCGGTAATTTTGGCTGAACCGCTAAGTTACGGGGACGTAAACTCATCAGCATCGATTGTCAAGCGATACTGTGGGGGACAAACACACACACACACACACAATTTATAATATAAATACATATATTCATATATTTAATAACTATATAGAAATATACATAATAATTATATGTAAAAAATGTATCAACAGATATAATCTATCTATCTATCTATCTATCTATCTATCTATCTATCTATCTATCTATCTATTTAACTATCTATCTGGCTGTCTATCCTTATATAGATATATACATACATGTACATATAAATAAACCTATATTTATGAATCGGTATCTATTTATCTATCTATCTGTCTGTCATTCTCCATGCATTTATTACGTCCGTATGTATGTATTTATGTATAATGACAATGCACAAACTCACAGACGCACAGACACACATATATATGCATACATCTCTAATTAATAGATAGATACAAATGTTGTGTATACGCGAATCTGATCGAAAAAGAGACATTTTTCACTAAAGTGCTTAACAAGTATCTCAAATGTATCAAATTATTGGTAAATATGGCAGTGCCTTGTGAAACGGTAAAAGGAAATTGAAGAATCTCGAATATACAACACAACACAGGTGAATGTATATTACCGTTAGCACTGTTTGTGTGTATGTCTATATACATACACATATATATAAATCTTCGCAAAGATATATACACTTAAACATACATACACACACACACGTGTGTACATATATATATATATATATATATAT
>NC_068988.1:12491045-12494283 GCF_001194135.2 Octopus bimaculoides | reverse complement strand
TATATATATATATATATATATATATATATATGTATATATATACACACACACGTACATAAACGTATGTGTGTAGATATGTACCCACATATATATTTAAGCATACATACAGGTATAGACACTCAACATATACTGTGCGCGTGTGTGTATATATATATATATATATATAATTATATACATATATTGATACGTACTTGTATATATTTATATACATAAGTATATACGTGCATCGGCCTAATGTGGATCTCCGTCGGTTACAACGATGAGTGTTTCAGGTGACCCGATGATCCGAACAGCCTGCTCATGAAGTTAAAGTGCAAATGACCGAGCACTCCACAGACACGTCTACCCCTAACGTAGTTCTCAGAGAATTTCAGCGTGACACAGAGTGAGACAAGGCTGGGACCTTTCAATTACAGGTACATCTTATTTTACTCAGCCGTGTGGACTGGAGCAACGAGAAACAGAGTTGACTTACTGAAGGACACTACGCGCCGTCGTGAATCGAACCCATTGCTTTACGATCGTGAGCCAAACGCCCTAACCACTAAGCCACCCGCCTGGACTGTCACATTATTTATTGACTTTTAGATATAGAAGATGAAGTAAATAGATATCGTATATGTTTCTTTATTTGACCGGTCAACAGGAAAGGGTTGTGCACATAACAATTCCAGCCCCTTCTGGAGCAGCTTAATCCACGCGGTGGACATTTCCTTTGAAAAGTTGCAAGATGGTGGTTGAATGGAAGAAAATGGGAAAACAAAGAATTCCACAGTACCGACGGTCTGGGAAAACTATTATATATTATAACGATTAACCCAAACCACTGCTCTGTTATTGTAACTATTTTTATTGACCCCGAAATGATGAAAAGCAAAGTTAGCCTCTGTCGGATTTGAACTCAGAACGCACAGAGCCGAAACAAACTACTTCATGATATCTCATCCAAAACTCTAAAAAAATCCGATAATCTACTGCCCTGGGTTTGTACTTTGTTTGTATTATTGACTCCGAAAAATGGAAAACAAAATTTGACTTCACCAAGATTTGAACAAATAACTCCAATCTTTCTCTCCACTGTTCTAACGACTTTGCCAACACGTCGGAATCTGGAGCACGTTCGCAATGCAAAGAAAGCATGCTTTATTTTTTTGTTTTTGTTTTGCAAGCGGTCAATATTTTCTCGAAGGAAAGCGGCGAGTTGGAAGAATCGTTAGCGCACTGAGCAAAATGTTTTACGTTCCGAGTTCAAATTGAACCGAGGTCCACTTAGCTTTTCATCTTTTCGCCATCGATAAAATAAGTACCAGTTAAACACAGAACCGATGTAATCAACTTACTTCCTCCCACGAAATTCCTGGCCTTGAGTCAAAATTTGAAACAAATATTTTCTCAGGAGCGATTATATATTTTAAAATGTTTTATTTATTGTTCTAGAGCTTCAGGACTCGTAGGACTGGTTGCCCAGTTTCCATGGCGTAAATGTATTCAACATCACAACGTTCCGTAAGCGGGACGGCGGTACGTTGCAAGGTTCAAAACTAGCAATTTTGAGTAAAGAAGGAGGTGGCGGTGCAAATTGATTACATCAATCTCCGTATTTGACTCGTACTTTATCTTATCGATCATGAAGGGATGAAAGAACAAAGTTGACCTCGACGGTATTTGAACGCAGAACGTAAAAGAGCCGTAAGAAATACGACTAAGCGTTTTTGTCCGACATGCTAACGACTCTGTCAGCTCCTCACCTAGGATTGTTGTTGTTGGCACTCCGTCGCTTACGACGTCGAGGGTTCCAGTTGATCCGATCGATGGAACAGCCTGCTCGTGAAATTAACGTGCAAGTGGCTGAGCACTCCACAGACACGTGTACCCTTAACGTAGTTCTCGGGGATATTCAGCGTGACACAGTGTGACAAGGCTGACCCTATGAATTACAGGCACAACAGAAACAGGAAGTAAAAGTGAGAGAAAGTTTGTGGTGAAAGAGTACAGCAGGGTTCACCACCATCCGCTGCCGGAGCCTCGTGGAGCTTTAGGTGTTTTCGCTCAATAAACACTCACAACACTCGGTCTGGGAATCGAAACCGCGATCTATGACCGCGAGTCCGCTGCCCTAACCACTGGGCCATTGCGCCTCCACTCGCCTAGGATATGTTATAGGCATAGACCTTATTTTTGTAACATATTCTGCAGTAGGCCAAACCAGACAGCACCACATCACACTTCACTATACTTGACTACTCTATGCCGTAACGCCAATGTCTGACCAGATGGCATTTTTGGGCAGACGACACATTTAGCTTTGAGTTTGTCTTCTAATTAATTTAGTTTGTGTTTTGTTTTTGTTTCGCTCGTTTGTTTCTTTTTCAATTATCGTTTCCTGTCTGGTATGACTGAATAGCAAGTTATATGTTTGTTTTTATCAAAAAATAATTCATGTAAGTTTAATTTTAAAAAAAGAAACAACATCAACAACGAAATATCGAACGAAACAACGCAACCAAAGCGAAACACAGACATACAGACTAACATACACGCACAGATAGACATAAATATCATACATACGTACACACACACACGCGTGCGCGCATATGCACAAGCACTCTCAGATACGGACACACACATGCTTACAGAACACAAGCTCACAACAACAAACAAACCAGGCAACGTTTGAACAACAGAGGCATTGAAAAATTTACCAAATGGCAGTTTAGTTTTCACTCGACCGGGAATAGTTGTTGTAATAATGTGTTTGTCAGAAGTGAGAACGGAATTCTTGTTCCCAGGACAGTTGAGAAAGTTGTTTGAGAAAACAGCCGAAGCAAAATTCAATCCCAGTGTGTCGAGCTAAGGTTTCAATTTGGTGCTCACCTGTACACAGTCTGTTAAGTTTGGATGCTGCTTTTTGGTTATATTTTGGAGTGTGGGTGATGGAGGTGGTAGTGGGGGAAAAGCAGTGGGAAAAAAATATATCACGATGGTGCTGATGCTAGGAATAATAACACTACTACTACTACTACTACTACTACTACTACTACTACTACTACTACTACTACTACTTCAATTATACTTCATCACCGTCATCATTATTATTATTATTATTATTATTATTATTATTATTATTATTATTATTATTATTCTTTTTGGTGCTTTGTGGTATTTCATGCGACTGTACATTCTCAATTCAAATCGCACTGAGGCCATCTTTACTTTTCATTCTTGCGCCTATATATAT
>NC_068988.1:12488426-12490758 GCF_001194135.2 Octopus bimaculoides | reverse complement strand
TATATATATATACATATATATGTATGTGTGTGTATATGTTTGTGTGTCTATGTTTGTCCCCCTAACATCGCTTGACAACCGATGGTAGTGTGTTTACGTCCCCGTAACTAGCGGTTCGGCAAAAGAGACCGATATAATAAGTGCTAGGCTTCCAAAGAATAAGTCCTGGGGTCGATTTGCTCGACTAAAGGCGGTGCTCCAGCACGGCCGCAGTCAAATGACTGAAACAAGTGAAAAGAGTACACACACACACACACACACACACACACACACACACACACACACACACATTCAGTAATTCCTCGAATATCGCGGGTGTTATGTGAAAATCCGCGAAGTAGAAACAGTACTGCACTGTATAGTTTTAAAATTATTTTTATAATTTGTATATATTTATTTTATTATAAATGCAAAACAACACCATACACTCGCCTCCCGAGTTTCGTTTTCCATACAGTATGTGCGATTCTTTGTTTACTAATCTACGGTACACTACGTATTTTATTTATAAATTGTATCTAATGTGTTATACAGTGCAGTACTGTATTCTGTTTTTATTTATCAATTTATTAATTTTTAGGCGTGAAAATGCTTATTTTAACACAAGTAATAAAAATCTAAAACAATACAAATACCTATCGGTCGCAGAAACCCGCGATATACTGAGAAGTCCGCAATATAAATTTACATATATTAGCCAGAAAAATCCGCAATGTACTGAGGGCGCGATAAGTGAACCGCGATATGGCGAGTGATTATTGTATATATAAATATGTATATGTGTGTGTGTGTGTTTGTGTGTGTGTGTCTTTGGGTCTGTGTTCGTTCCACACCACTGTTTGACCTGTTTGACAATCGGTGGGCTTGTTTACGTCCCTATAATCTAGCGGTTCGGCAAAAAGTGGTCGATATAATAGGTGGCAGGTTTAAAAAAATAAATCCTGGCGGTCTTCTTCAATGCGGTGCCCCAGCGAGACTACAGTCTAATGGCTGAAGCTTGTAAAAGATAAAAGACAACCCGTATTTTAGTAGCTTAAACCTAGCTAATGTTAAAGACATGACATTGGAGGAACAGTAATTTCTTAGCAAATCCTTTCTCCTATAAGCACAAGCTCTGAAATTTGTGGAGAGGGTGTTATTCGGTTATATCGACTCCATTATTTGACTGGCTCTTATTTCATCTACCCCGAAAGGACGAAAGCAAATTGGACCTCGCGAGCATTTGAACTCAGAACGTAATACTGAAAGACATGCTGCTGCTAAGCATTTTGTCCGGCGCGGTAACCATTCTGCCAGCTCGCCAGTAAATCAAAACCAAATTTGCAACAAGGTTTCTATTCCCTGCTGGAAATCGTTTCACTTCTCTCAGGTCACCAGTAATAGTTTTGGAAAGACGCGATCTCATCGCATTCTATTCGTCCCCTACTTTTCCCCACCCCGTACCCCAGGACTCTAAGCATTCGTTGATTTATACAGTTGATTATTGAAAGTAAAAGCAGAACAATACAGGACATATTAAATATATGTGTACGCGTCTCAATTTATCATACTTCAGCTATGATAGATGAGATGTGAGTGAAAACGTTGAGATAATAATAATAATAATAATAATAATAATAATAATAATAATAATAATAATAATAATAATAATAATAGCGCAGAACTTTCTAGATTTCTATTTTCACAATCAATCAATATCATTTGCCGGATGGAGTTACTGTTTAAAATATGATTTATATTTCATTTTTATTTTATTTTTATGTTCATTTTAGTATTTTTACACGAGCACAAAAGAGACAACTTTCTAGGTGACAGAGCCCGTCGTGGATCAGTGAGCCCGTCGCGGTTTCAAATATCGTAGTTAGCGATTAAGAGTTATCTATCATTCCGAGCCGAGCGAAAT
This sequence comes from Octopus bimaculoides, assembly GCF_001194135.2. NCBI lineage: Eukaryota > Metazoa > Mollusca > Cephalopoda > Octopoda > Octopodidae > Octopus > Octopus bimaculoides. The sequence continues at coordinate 12,488,855 of NC_068988.1, read as the reverse complement.
TGTTTCATAGTCGTAGACGTAGACGTCCGTGCGTGATTTCTTTTCAATGTGTGGAGATTGAAACAACGATAGTAATATCCACGTAAGTTGTTAACTGAGTAAGGCCTGACGTTTTTGGCATGTTGGAGCGGGCAGAGCGGGTGACATCAGATATATATGTGTATACGTGTATACGTGTGTGTGCGTATGAACGCATGTATGTTTGCATGTATGTATGTATGTATGTATGTATGTATGTATGTATGTATGTATGTATGTATAGCATGCATGTAAATGTGTATGCAGACAGGTAAATGGGACTATGCGTATGCATATCAATGTATGTACGTTTATATGAATATGTGTATATATTTGTATATATATACAAATATATGTATATATATGTAATATATATATATATATATATATATGTATGTATATGTAATATAT
>NC_068988.1:12486696-12487512 GCF_001194135.2 Octopus bimaculoides | reverse complement strand
TGTATTTGTGTGTATTGGAATGCGTACGAGTGTATATTTGAGTGCTCCTCAGCAAAAGAAGCGGCAAGAAATATTCCTGCCGTCTTTTGAAATGAAGCTTTAAATGTCCAGACATGCGAACGATGGTTTGACCAGCGTCGTTCGGGATATTTTTTCCTTGCAGATTATTCTCGAAATGGACGACCATGTTCATTGAATATCTTCCGAAAAACCGTAGTTGAAGAAAATCCCAAGCGCGAGAATTAGAAAAAAAACACTTCAACTGAAGTCACACCTCGATCATGAAACACGTTCATGAACTACGAAAAGTCCCTAAACTTGGTCATTGAGTCCCTTATCTTCTGACTGTTTCTCAGCCTAACCAAAGAGTTGTTTGCCAGTCATGGAAGAATAGATTTGTTAATGAACCGTTTCTGGGTAGGATGATAAAATATGGTTTCTCCGTAATCAAATCCAACGAAAACGACGATGGTTAGCACTAAAGGAAAGAGGGGAATCCATTCCCAAACCAAGAATTACACCCGAATTAAGTTATGTACCGTGTTTGGAGGGATATGAAAGGTGTCATCTATCATGAAGTATTAAATGAAAATAAAACTGAATTGAACAATGCATTGTTCAATTAAATGGAGTTACATGAAACGATCGTAGTGCATTACCTTTGGATATCCTTGTTGCTTATTTTGATATATATATATATATATATATATATATATATATCAAGCGGGCCGGGATTTCACATAGTTTCCGTCTGCAAAATTAACTCACAAGGCACAGGTCGACTCGGTGCTATACTAAAAGACCGTAACCCCACGG
>NC_068988.1:12485517-12486146 GCF_001194135.2 Octopus bimaculoides | reverse complement strand
TATGTCTATGTAGACATTCGTACGTACGCATGCAAGCATGTATGTATATATGTTTGTATGTATGTATGCATGCAAGTATGTGTGTGTGTTCATATGTTTATATGGTGCTTGTGTGAAATCTGTTATGTGTGATGATTTAATTAGCCATTATTACAGAGAAAGACATATATCTTTCCACTGAAAGCCCCTTATGAAATTGAATTGCCAAATGACTGCATATTGTTTGCATGAAGACGTGTAAAATGCACGATAAGGTTTTATCATAATTATACAAAAAATGTCCTCATCGCTCATATGTACATATATGTGTGTGTGTGTGTGTGTGTGTGTGTGTGTGTGTGTGTGTGTGTGTGTGTGTGTGTTTATATATATGTATGTGTGTGTGTATGTACGTATATATATACATATATATATGTGTATATATATATATATGTATGTATATATACGTATATATAATATACATCTTAAATTTATATATGCATATACATATACACATGTATATATCTGTACAAATATATACATACACACGTACACACATATACACATGTGTGTGTGTGTGTATGTGTATATGTAACTATATGTGTATATATGCATATATATATATATATATATATATATATATATATATA
>NC_068988.1:12482487-12485222 GCF_001194135.2 Octopus bimaculoides | reverse complement strand
ATATATATATATATATATACATTTATTAAATGCTGCTTCCCTTCTTTATTTTCATCCCTTGTTTTTTCTTTTTCTTATTAATCTTCTGTTTACATATTCAACAGCTGTATGTGTTCCGATTCATATTATTTTCCAGATTTCCTCATTCACACCACATGAAATGAATGACAAACAAACGCCTTATATGAAATATGGTTTATTTATTAAAATTCTTGGCGGCTTTCTCTTCTTTTATTTCTTTCATAACATTTATGCTTCCCACCGTTTTGCATCACACATTTAGTTATCATTAATATTACTGGCAGAATCGTTAGTGCGTCGAACGAAATGCTTAGAGGCAGTATTTCTTCCAGTGGTAGTAGTAATAGTAGTGGTAGTTATAATAGTAGTAACAGCAGTTCAAATTCCTCTGAAGCCAATTTTGCCTTTTATTCGTTCTGGGTCGATGAAATAAATACCTGTTGAAAACTGGGGGCCGATGTAATTGATTTACTCCTCGTACCAAAATTACTGGCCTTCTGTCATTACTAGCCCAAGGTCAGCTTTTGGGGGAAGGAGTCCAGTGCTTAATTACTCCTTATTTCAGGGACTCCAGAAAGGATGGAAAGATATAAAGTCGACCTCAGAACGTAAAAAAAATCGGACGAAATGCCGCTGAGCATTTTGACCGGCAAGCTAACGATTCCGCCAGCACACCGATTTAGAAAGAATATTATTGAAATATACGTTTCAAATTTTAGCACAATGCCAGCAATTTCGGAGGCGGGGGTAAATGAATTACATCGGATCCCCTCCCCCGTGCTCGACGGGTATTTATTTTATCGATCCCGAAAGGATGAAAGCCAAAGTCGACGATTCTGCCAGCTCGCCGCCTTAGAAAGATTTGATATTACGGCTAATATTATTGGCAGAATAATTAGTGCGTCGAACAAAAAGGCTTAGCGTAATTTATTGCAGCTCTTCACGTTCTAAGTTCAAATCACGTTGAGGTGAGCAAACTTTGCCTATCGTCCTTTCGGGGGTTGATAAAACTAAAGTACCAGTAAAATACTGAGGTTGAGGAAATCGATTCATCCCCTCCCCTCAAACTGCTGGCCTTGTGCCAAAATTTGAAACAATTAATATTACTGCAGAAGTGGTACTAGTAGTGGAGCTGGTGGTGGTAGTAGTAGTAGTAGTAAAAAGAACGGATTTTCATCGCATTTGGCGATGAGCATTCAGTTGCTTGCTCAAACGAAATTAAATGCTCATTAAATCACCGCATAAGTGATTGCATAGTCCACAAACACTGTTGACGTAATTCTCTGGGGGAAAATCAGAGTGATATATGTGAGAAGCCTTTAAATCACCGGTACAATTGCATCCACAAAGTTTGGGTCGACTCGAGTACATACATACACGCGTACATTCATACATACACGCATACATATATAAATACATACCTCCTCTCTCTTTATATATATATATATATATATATATATATATATATACACCGATATATACATACATATACACACATATATATAAATGCACACACACACACACACACACGTGCTAAATCTGGCGAATAGGGTGAGTGCGGAAGCGAGACCATGTTTTTGACGAGAAACCCTCGAGTGAGGAGAGCTCTCGGTGACAGGGTGAATTGTCGTCGTGAAGAATCCAAGTTTTTGTGCTCCACAGATCCGTCGCCTTCGCCGAATGTTCTCCCTCAAACGCTTCAAAACCTTGCAGTAGAACTCTCGATTGACTGCCTGGCCCTGGGGGGATGAATTTTCCATGCACAATACCGCGGATGTCGGAAAAAACAAACAAACTAATGATGAGAATGCTCTTGATTGAGTTGCGGCTCTGTCATGCCTTTTTCGGTTGTGGAGACGAAGGCCTCTTCCATTGTGACAACTACTGCTTCGTCTCAGGGTCGAACCCATAGAGCCAACTCTCGTCACTCGTGATGATCCTCGACATGAAGGCTGGGTCATCAGCGGCACGCTGACGGACATCTTGACAGATATCGATGCGATGTTCTTTCTGCTTAATGGTCAGCTGGCGGGGGACGTTAGGATTGCCTGCATGGATCCATACGGCAGACCAACATCAGTAATGTCATTGATTGTCCTCTGACGATCCTCATGTACAAGCTGATGAATTTTCTCCACATTTCCAGGGTTGACGCCCGTGGCGGGTCTTCCAGATCGTTCATCGTTTTCCAGAGACGTTCTTCCGCTTCTGAAGCGTCCGTGCCACTCGAAACATTGCGTACAACTCGTTGCTTCGTCACCGCAAGTTTAACGCAAAATTTCACGTTCGCTCTTTCTTCCAACTTCCTGTCCACGGCAAAATCTCATTGTACAGCATACACGTGATCACAAAGACACAAATTTCACAACTTGCAAAGTATGCACAGGTCACTAAATGACTTTTGAATGAGTCCGGTAGACGGAAACTGAAAGAAACCTATGCCGGAGGTATGCGTGCGCATGCATGTGTGTGTGCGCGCATACACACACAAACACGCGCAAACATATATATGTATCCCTATTTCTACATGCATGTGTGTCCCCCCGTGTGAGTGTGTGTATGAGTATGTATACTTTTGATAACGTTTTTATAACTCAGCAGTTCGTCAAGATTACAAAACAGAGAGAGAGGGAGAGAGAGAGAGAGAGAGAGAGAGAGAGAGAGAGAGAGAGAGAGAGAGAGAGAGAGAGAGAGAGAGAGAGAGAGAGAGAGAG
>NC_068988.1:12482011-12482425 GCF_001194135.2 Octopus bimaculoides | reverse complement strand
ATTGTAATAAAACGCCGTACTTAAAAATAAGTACAGGGGTCGGTGTGACCCACTAAAAGAATCTCTTCCAGCTGGTGCCCCAGTACGAGCGCACGCCAATGTAAAAGCATAAAAGATGTTTATCTATCTATCTATCTATCTATCTATCTATCTATCTATCTATCTATCTATCTATCTATCTATCTGTCTGTCTGTCTCCATATTTGCCTACCTACCAATGTAGATATACAAAGATAGAAAGACAGGTATATATATATACACACACACACACACACACACTCACACGCACGCACATACACACATATACACATATTCATATATATACATACACACACACACACACACATATATATATATATATATATACATACACACCCACACAAATATACACATATTCATATATATATGTGTATA
>NC_068988.1:12480856-12481550 GCF_001194135.2 Octopus bimaculoides | reverse complement strand
ACATATATATATATATATATATACATATATGTATGATAGGATTCTTTCAGTTTCCTTCTGCCAAATCCACTCACAAGGCTTTGCTCGGCTCAGGGCTATCGTAGAAGACACTCACCCAAAGTGACACGCAGTGGGGCCGAACTCGGAACCATGTGCTAGGGAAGCAAGTTTCTTACCACATACAGTTCTTTATTTCTCTTTTCTCTATTTGTAGATCAAAGTTAGCAACTGTATATCTACTTTTACCCACGCTTATATGCATATATATATAATTATATATATATATATACACACACATATACATACACAAGAGTTACGGAATGGAGTAGATAAGACCCGCGCTAAATATGTTTCATAGCAAGCGGAACATCAGAAGTGGTAAATATGCAAGCGAGGTGTATACGGCAGGCTGCTCTTCAGGCCAAGGATATCTTGATAATGGAACATACGTAACCCGGATCTTATCTGCTCATTCCGTAACTCTGGTATTCTTATTCGCAAATCCGGCAACCCGTGCCGTCTACCGTCGAGTATAAAAAAAGAACTAATCCACAACCTTCCGTCTCAATAAACCAATATTGTCACTGAAAGTTGATTTTTATATTTACTAAGGATGGCTTGAAGCTAACTTTCTTCCTACACCTCGATCCATGGATATATATATATTACGTATATATATATATACATATATATA
>NC_068988.1:12476831-12478370 GCF_001194135.2 Octopus bimaculoides | reverse complement strand
TACACACACAGACACGCATGTACACACACATACATACGCACGCACACACACACAAACATGCACATACGCACAAACACACACACGCAGACACATACTCCCGCTCATGTACGCACACACATACACACATACATATATACATTACACACATGCATGCATACATACACGCAACCTTGAACGCATGTTCATGGAACCTTGCACAACCACGTGTTGTGTATATGCACATTATTTACATAATGCATACATATATACACATGCATACAGACAAACACTCATACACACATATATATAGGTCTGTGTGTGTTAAAAAGTAGCATATGTACCCATTCATATATAAATTACAAAGCAGGAGAATATCCAAATGTGTTCAAGTACTCAATTATATATAGATATAACCACCCTGACATAGATATTTAAATTTATATTCAGTCCTATATAAATACATACATACATACAGACATACATACTTACGTATACATACATATATATATATAAATATATATATTGGTGGTACTCCGTCGGTTGCGACGACGAGGATTCCAGTTGATCCGATCAACGGAACAACCTGTTCGTGAAATTAACGTGCAAGTGCCCTTTAATGTAGTTCTCGCGGAGATTTAGCGTGACACAGAGTGTGACAAGACTGGCCCTTCGAAATACAGGTACAACAGAAACAGGAAGAAAGAGTGAGAGAAGGTTGTGGTGAAAGAGTACAGCAGGGTTCACCACCATCCCCTGCCGGAGCCTTGTGGAGCTTTAGGTGTTTTCGCTCAATAAACACTCACAACGCCCGGTCTGGGAATCGAAACCGCGATCCTATGACCGCGAGTCCGTTGCCCTAACCACTGTACCATTCTGCTTCCACATGTATGTGTGTGTATATATATATACATATATATATATATATAATGTATATAGATATGTATATATATATATTTATATATATATACATACATATATATATATATACGTATGCATGTGCATGTGAGTGTATGTATATATATGTGTCTGTATGTATATATATATATATATATGTCTATATACATACATTCACACGCACGCACAGATAGATTCACTCACACACACACACACAAGCACGCATTACCTACATGTACACACCCGCTCATGCACACACACATACACACACGCACGCACGCACGCACACCCATACACACACATACAAGCATACATTTCTGTGCGTGTGTGTGTGTGTGTGTCTGTAATAGTGTGTGTATGCGTTATAAATACGCCAGCATATATTTGCGCCTGGTTTAGCATTCACGTAATTTTTGTATAATTTCATAATAATAACAATAACAACAACAACAACAAAAACAACAACAACAACAAGAATAACAATAATAAAACGAAACTGGATGAATGCATAAACCATATGTTTGCGTAGTGCTGATAATTTGCGCAAACCACTGAAGTCTCCGCTGTACATATGATATAAATCACCAGGAAGAACGGTTTAGTGTGTGTGTGTGTGTGTGTGTGTGTGTGTGTGTGTGTGTGTGTGTGTGTGTGTGTGTGTGTGTG
>NC_068988.1:12474148-12476821 GCF_001194135.2 Octopus bimaculoides | reverse complement strand
TGTGTGTGTGTGTGTGTGTGTGTGTGTGACCTGTGTGTTACCAAATGCAGTGCCCCTTCCTTCTTCATGAACATTGAAAGTTCTCACTGTGGATGCTTGAAAATGCACTCGTAAAGCCAGCCTTTTACACATGCACGCACGTAAGTAAGCAAGCACCCACACACCCACGAACATCGTTGTCTGTGTGTGTGCGCGGGAGTGCGCACGAGCTCGTCAGTTATACATACATACATACATGCATACATACATGCATACATACATGCATACATACATACACACATACGTACATACATACATACATACATACATACCGACAGCCATGCATACATACATACATACATACATACATATATACATACATAAATATATATATATCTATATACATACATATAAAATTATATGTATATATATATATATATATATATATATATATATATATATACACACACATACACAAACGTATATGCACACGCATTCACATTGATGAATGATAGATTGCAAGCTGTTTCAAATTGATCAAGTTTTTATGAAGCATTAATAACATAATTATCATTATGTGTGTGTGTGTGTATATATATATATATATATATATATACACGTGTGTGTGTGTGTGTGTGTGTGCGCACATAAACACACACACTCACATACACGCTTATACATATAAGCGCGTTCGTATACGCACGCGCATACATACATTACACACACACATATATATTAGAGTTTGTCTTTTATGTTAAGTTACAATAAAACATAGTCCGACGAGTTAGCTGGTCGAAACTTCGAAGTCACTGTCAACAACATTCTTTTATAAGAATTATATACATACACACATATATATACATGTATGTATATACATATATATGTATATGTATGTATGTATGTATGAATATATATATATATATATATATGTAGAGAGAGGGAGAGAGAGAGAGGTTGAACAAAATAATAGAGGCACCATTTTTTATTTGATTATTTTTTGTGTGTGCAAAATGGCAAATCCAAAACTGTTCTAGTCTGTATATATATGTATTCATCTGCATAATGTATGCCTTGTACCTCATGATATAGCGCACTGATTGTTTTTTCATTCTTTGCAGATATATATTTGAATAAGTCAAAATTTACGACCAATCTGATTTCGAAAGAGGATAAATTGTTGGAGCGCGGATGACTGGAGCTTCAATCTCTAACACTGAAGGTAAAAACAGACAGCTATGGCAAGCATAACTCTTGACGGAAGGTGTAGCCTGCAGAGAAGTATCGCAGAATAAGGAAACGTATTGTCTCTAAAGACCATCGAACTACCATAGAAAAACTGCCAACCCTATGTCAACAAAAGCCGTTCGTTGTGGGATCCACAATGCAGGATACTATAGGAAGGCTGCAGTTATTAAGTCTCTACTGTCTCCTATCAACACTGATCAACGGGAAAATTACGTCTTGACTATCAGAAATGGTCGCTGGATCAACAAAACAATCTTCTCTGATGAACCATCATTCACCTTGTTTTCTCACTTTTGAGTTTTTGTTTAGAGATGGCTCAAAGAAATCTTCAACCCTGATTGTTTGGTGCCTACCGTGAAACATGGAGGCGATTCTGTGATAACTTGGCCAGCCTTATCACAGAATTCTCTTGGTTCTTTAGTTGCTCTACATGGCAGTGTCAACGCCAAGGATTATCAGAGCATCTAGGCTGATTATGTCCGTTCTATGGTACAACCAACATTGTTCCCAGATGGTATCACAACCTTGTAAGACGACAATGCGTCGATTCATACGGCTAATATTGTTCAGATGAGCTCAAAGCTCATATATATATATAAGTAGAGAGAGAGACAGAGAGATAGATAGATGGATAAATAGATAGATAGATAGATACACACATTCATGTATGTATATATTTAGGTGCCAACAGGGGGTAACCCGCCCTTTTTTTCTTTCAATTTTCCACCTGTTATACGTGCAGCCAACACGATACGACATGACATACGTGTAAGCAATACAACTATATAGTATCTATTTTGTTTTGCTACTTGCCGAGAATTTGTTTTTAGCTCTCAGATCTAGTTTTTCTCTTACATAAAAGACTAACGTATCCCGAAAAAGCCTGCACACACCGCAGACATAAATATACATTCATACGCATGCATACACATATATAAGCACCAATATATATATACATACATACATACATTCATTCATACATACATATATATGACCTTTATTGGGGTTTATGTTTTGCCTGATAAACTGGAATGTGAGCAACTTTACACTCCATTTGCGTCCAAATAACTGCCGTGCCATGAAACTTAAGTAGCACGTTTGTGTACAAGTTACGAGGTACAGAGTTCTCTCTATTTGCTATACGTTCATCCATTGACACGTATGCATATCTAATTATGCATATTATACAATACACATACATACACACAAACGCACGCGCGCACACACACATTTGTTGGTATATATTCATATTTGATTTTATCTCGTTATATAAAAAATACAATTTAATGTTCAACGTAAAGATTACTCAATGATTGCAGTTGAGTTCAGACTGACGACTGCAAGCAAGCCGAATCTTGGAAGCGACTGTCAAACGTTTCCCAATTAATCTCTCTTTCTTTCTGCGTTTATATTATATTATATTATATTATATTATATTATATTATATCA
>NC_068988.1:12469328-12470176 GCF_001194135.2 Octopus bimaculoides | reverse complement strand
CACCACCAACACCACCACCGCCGCCGCCGCGAACAGCACCACCGCTGCCGCCGCGAACAGCACCACCACCATCATCATCATCATCATCATCCTCATCATCATCATCCTCATCATCATCATCATCATCATCATCATCATCATCATCATCACCGTCATCATGAAGCGAGAGCTTGAGGCAGTCAGAGGGAGCGTGTATCGTCTTGGAGAAACTGAAGAATTAGTCAGACACCTCCACCTTGACGGTTCCTTGTCGCTTCCGTGACCTATCTTTGAACGGTGTTTCTCGAATGGTCGAACGCTGCTAATCTTCCTGACATTTCCAAGAACGTTCTTCGTTCCCAAACAATTAAATTTGCTTTCATTTGCTCCGCGAAATTAATTGGGTGAACACATACGGTCCTCTGGCAAAATGATTTATTGTCATAAGGTGTGTGAGTGCGTGTTTGCGCATGCGTGTGAGCGGAGGAAGGCTGTTGCATGTGTATATTTATTCTTTTATTTGTTTCAGTCACTTGACTGAGGCCATGCTGGAGCACCGCCTTTAGGCGAGCAAATCGACCCCAGGACTTATTCGTTGTAAGCCTAGTACTTATTCTATCGGTCACTTTTGCCGAACCGCTAAGTTACGGGGGACGTAAACACACCAGCATCGGTTGTCAAGCGATGGTGCGGGGACAAACACAGACATACACACATATACACTCACATACATACACTCACATAAATATACAGGGATTAGCTTGAGTTGCTTCTCCAACATACTGAAAATTTAGAAATAGCAGTCAAAGAACTACTGATTCCAAACTACAAATTTTTCTCTAACGGATGGCGATATTTGTGGCACACAC
>NC_068988.1:12464881-12469058 GCF_001194135.2 Octopus bimaculoides | reverse complement strand
GTCTCTAAAAAAATTCACGGTAATTTTGGCCATGCGACACCAAAAACCAACGTGGGGAAAGGCACTTACGAATTTATCGGCTAGTGAGTTCAAACACTTCATCCCGTGCCATAAATATCGCCATCCGTTAGAGAAAAATTTGTAGTTTGGAATCAGTAGTTCTTTGACAGCTATTTCTAAATTTTCAGTATGTTGGAGAAGCAACTCAAGCTAATCCCTGTATATTTATGATTATAAATGGTTTTACCGATAAATGTTTTTTCATACTGAACTACTTGGCAAAATTGTTAATTATTAATTCTATTACTAACTGACGACTCCCTGCCCTTATTTCTGTATATATATATAAACAAATCCACCAATAAGGCTTTGGTTGGCCCGAGGTTATAGCAGAAAGACACTTGTCCAAGGTGCCACGCGGTGGGACTGAACCCAGAACCATGTGGTTGGCAAGCAAGCTACTTTCCAGACAGCCACTCCTGCGCCTATATATATTATTGTATTTTTAAAAAATTTTAATCGGTAAGAGTTAGGAATTGCCTTAAGGGCCGAGGGTTCCAGGTGTAGCAGTTATCATTAGTGCCATGCCCGGAGCTGTAGGTAACTGAGTAAGTTTGTAACTTCCGCTGATAAAAACAACGAAGAAATTATGCATGTATGTATTTATATATATTAACATCTTTGCTTGTATGTATGTATGTATGTATGTATGGATGGATGGGTGGATGGATGGACGGATGGCTGTATGAATGGATGGATGTGCATACGTATGTATGTATATGTGTATATGTATAATATATATACATAGATATAGATATATACATATAGTTCTAAGAATTGAAGAGCACATTGCGTAGGCCATGCTGACTTCATAGTTGATGTGAGTGCTGCAGCTTAGGCTGTTGTCTTCAGTTATATATATATCTGTGTGCGTATGTATGCGTGTATATGTATGAGCGCGCGTGTGTACGAGTGCAAATTCGAAATAGTTTTGAAACCAAAATATGCATACCTACACATGTTTGCGCCCGCCTCGATTTTGTTACCCATAACTTCCCGAAAAATGAATATTTTTTTAATGAATTTTCTACAAACACTTTTACAGAGTGTGTAAATTACGATTATATCGAAATTTGATGAGCAAAGATAAATGTTGAGCAGACACACATACACACTGACACACATCATAAATTTTTCCCAAAATTTCAAGTTTCATTTTGTAGATATACGTCGTGATATTTGCCAGTACGTATGACTACAAACTCGCCAAATATATTTTTTCATATTAAAATACGTTATTTAAACTGTTTGTCCGAATAGATAAGATAAACTTAGATATGTTTCGATCAAAGATTGGACCTGGCCATGTCTAACTTAACAGCACCACCTGATAGGATTTACTAAATCCTTTTTAAGTCAAGTCTTGTGGTATTGTGGCCCATTCAAGTTGGGAGTTCTTGTCGAGTGAGTTGTAGCCAGGTTCAAGTGGCTTATCCGGTATCTCTTGAAGAAATTTGTCCAGTATATACATGCATATATACATACAAGTGTATGTACGTATACATACATACACACATACATACATAAATGCATACATACGTATATATGTACGTGCGTATATATATATATATATATATATATATATATATATATATATATATATATATATATATATATGTATATATATGTATATATATATGCGTATATATATATACGCATACATACATATATATATTTACACAGATACACCACACACATAGATATATGCACACACACACATATGCATCCAGCCATGTATCCATCCATCCATCCATTCATCCATCCGTCCAGCCATTCAACCAGCCAGCCAGCCAGCCAGCCAGCCAGCCAGCCAGCCAGCCAGTCAACTAGCCAATTAGCCATACATACATACATACATACATACATGCATATTTGCATAATGCACGTACAAACATTAAACATGAACTATAATGCATAATTCAGAATAGACTGAGGTATAACCACCCACTCGCACACACACACACACACGCACACACATACAAACAAACACATACACACACACACGCACACACACATAACATTCACGACCATACAATACACATTTATATAACAACACAAATAACTATCGTCGCACACCTACACACAAACACACACAATCACCGACATACACACACATGCACACACATACACACACATACGCACATACACACACACACGCATACACACAAACACACACACTCACACACGCATGCACATTCACACACACGCGTTGTAGTACACACGCGTAGAAACACATGTCTATGTTTCACCAGGGAAATTATGGAGCGCCATATTAAGAAATGATTGATGGATGTCTTTACTTGGGCACGCGCTACACTATGATGTCGTATAAAGCCAGCTTCTACAGATGTCAGCTGAATCTGTCTGCCTGTCGGTCTGTCCGTACGTTCGTCTATCTATCTATCTATCTATCTATCTATCTATCTATCTATCTATCTATCTATCTATCTATCTGTCTGTCTGTCTGTCTGTCTGTCTGTCTGTCTGTCTGTCTGTCTGTCTGTTTGTCTGTCTGTCTGTCTGTCTGTCTATCTATCTATCTATCTATCTATCTATCTATCTATCTATCTATCTATCTATCCATCCATCCATCCATCCATCCATCTATCTATATGTCTCTCTGTTTGCCCATCTTCTATCTGCATCTCTCTCTCTATTTATCTGTCTTTCTGCCTGCCTGTTTGCTTGTCTGTCTGTCCATCTTTCTGCAAGCACATACACCCATGCGCGTGCATAGGTGTATTTACATATTTATATGAGTGCGAATGCAATAAAGTCGGCGTATAAGTCGTTGACATCGGGTTATATGTTGATATATATAAATTGTACATGTTCATTTATACACACACACACACTCATATGCTGGACATTCGGTACTTTTTTGGCACTGGAGATACACACACATAGACACTCAGACGCGCGCTCGCGCACACGCACACACACACATGAACACACACGCACACACATGTATTTAAAAAAGCTGGTCTCTTGTCCCATCAACTAAGAGGCACTGATGACAGCCAGAATACCTTCTTGGTGTCAAAACAGATACATCGTTTCAAAGAGACATTTTACTTCCAGTCAAAGCACGCACGCACACACACACACACACACACACACACACACACACACAGAGAAAGAGAGAGAGAGAGAGAGAGCGAGGTGTATGAGTGTGTATATTGTATATGTATATGCATGCACGCAAACATACACACACACGCATACACACACACACACACATATATACATGCATATACATATATTTATACAGAGAGAGAGATCCAAGCATATACACACACAGGGAGAGAGAGAGAGAGAGAGAGAGAGAGAGAGAGGTGTGTGGGTGTATATCTGTGCGTACAAAATTGCGTATATTTCTGTCTGCATGTATGTATATCTGTGTATACAAAATTGCGTATAGGTCTGTTTGTGTGTGTGTGTGTGTGTGTATATATACATACACATTATATATACAAATATATATATATACATTGTTTCACGCACGCATACACAGACACACACACATATTTGCATATACCCACGCACGCGCATACACACACATACACACACATACACATACACAATCATTTACAAAATGTTGTCACTTAGTTTCAGATTCCTCAAACGACAAACTGTGAAATGTGTATTTTCTCTAGAAACTCAGAAATTTTTTTGCTATTAAAAACATTCACAACACATTCAGAATACAAACACTCATCATTCTCGACACGTGTGGTCTTTTGTCTTACATTAATAGCCTCAAAACAGACTATTAATGCATTACAAAGAAAATATCGACTGCAAAGGCACTATACCCATGCATGTATACATATATATATATAAAGGATACACACACATAGATGTATGTGTATATTTGTTCCTAATATTCTTTGTTCAAATGATAATAAATACAAGAGGAACAAGCGATGGTATAGATAAAAATCGTTGGGAAAAAATATCAAAATTATCCCAAACAATAACTTAAGAATAACATAAATATTAGTTTGAGAACAGCTTAGTAAAAGCACGAAGTTTTAAATTAGATGACAAGAAGTCTCGGTATAAACAAACATACCCTCATGCATGTACGTATATTTTTGCATATATATGTATATAT
>NC_068988.1:12463836-12464449 GCF_001194135.2 Octopus bimaculoides | reverse complement strand
CACACACACACACACACACACACACACACACACACACACACGCACAGATTTTTCATTTTCAAAAATGCTTCAGCTGCAAAACTGCGGTCATGCTGGAGCACCACCATTGACTGAGTTACACCATTATTTGGAACCTTCTCTAATATGTGGCATTCGGTCAATGAGGGAGTTTGATGCTGCTACCCTCATCTGTGTTTCCTGCCGTGAGGTAGGCTCTTCTGGAAACCGTAACAGGAAGAGATCCAGTTTTGTTTTAAAGACACTTACATCCACACCATGCAGGTCTCTCAGGCATTTTGGAAGGATATTAAAGAGCTGTGGGCCCTTGAAGCCCAAGCTGTTGCAGCATATATATATATATATGTATGGGAGAATTCACGAAAAAACAACAGACGAAGACAGGTGGTGTAAACAACAAATGGATGTGTTAGTATAACGCTCGGGAATAGAGAAAGTCTTTAACGCTTCGAGCCTACGCTCTTCAACAGAAAGGAACACAGAAAGAAACAAGGAGAGAAAAAAAGTATATATGTGTAGTGATCAGCGATCTATCATGGCGAATGCCGGACACACAGATAAGGAAATAATTCTATTCTCAAACGCAGGATAATGC
>NC_068988.1:12460950-12462457 GCF_001194135.2 Octopus bimaculoides | reverse complement strand
GTTTACAAATACGATAATTTGTAAACATCTAATTTATTAAACTGGAAAATAATTATCAAAGTCTCGGTGAATAAACTATCGCCTAAATTACGCAAAAGTGATAAATAACACTGACATCTCAGTTTAACAGATACATTTTCCAAAATTACATAAAAATATCTTGAAATAGTAAAGACTGAATTTATTCAATAAAATCGTCATTGGCTTCAACCACGGCCTCCAGACGACTCCAGAATTTCTAGCAACTCTTCTGGACAGTCTCCTTGTTTAAGTTGGAGAATGCTGCCATAGTCCTTGCCTTCAGTTCATCTTTGGTGTGTTACAAGGAATTTTGTTGGTCTCTCGCTCAACTGTGCATCACACATAATAATGAAGGAGGTTGTAGTCTGGGGAATTAGGTGGCCAGATGTTAGGATTGATGTGGTCGCAGAAATTGTCTTATAGCTATGACTGGGTTCTCCTGCTTGTGTGGCATGGTGCAGAGCCCTGTTGCCAGACATAGGGTCTTCCAGCAGCCACCCTCTTGACCCAGCGCAGCACTACCTCCTCCAGGTACTTGATGTCGGTTTCCGTGTTGAGTCTGAAGCCGTGTGGGAAGATGAATGCGGGCATAACGTTGTCATCCCTAGAAATCACTCCAAACAACATGATATTGACTGGATGCTTGATTTTTATCACTCTCGGTACATGACCACAGAGTGCAGTGTCTCCAGATTGACACCCAAATACTCTGAAATGTTCGTATTGAAGCTTCTGGCGCGAATGCCAAGTAGTACAGCATGTCATTTCCAAATTCCTGGCAGAGTGAATTGCGTCATGGTGCTGTTTTTCTCACAGACGGTTCCCAACTGACCCTATGATATTGAGTAGTCGGCAAAATCAAAAACAAACAATGCACATGCACAAAATAAAAAATATGAAATGGCGACAATTTTCCCATCGCTCACTGCATATATATATATATATATATATATATATATATATATATATATATATATGGGGAGTAGTATAGTGACGCATAAAGACTGGCTTGACCACTGGAAATATGTAATTATAAACATTCACATACATAATTTATGATATTTGGATTCTTTCTTTTCCATAGCATTCTTATAGAGGGAGGAAACAGTACTTCACGTTTACTCCCTCTAAATAGTCAATTCTAGGAATGGCACTGATTATCTGTTAAAGATGGTGGAAACAGAGCTTGTTGAATTCTGCAACTGTTCAGCTCTTCCACAGCCGGTCTGGTGGGGTGGTTGTCCTCTTTTTGCGGGTTTCCATTGGAACATCCGAGAAATTTTACAATTTTCTGAGGAATAGTACTGAACACGAGCTGACTTTTCCAACATTTATATCATATCACATCATATATCATATCGTATCGTATCATATCATATCATATCATATCATATCATATCATATCATATCGTATCGTATCGTATCATATCATATATATATCATTTCATAGTATTTATATATATATATATATATATATATATATATA
>NC_068988.1:12458464-12460382 GCF_001194135.2 Octopus bimaculoides | reverse complement strand
CCATCACGACCACCACCACAACCACCACCACCACCACCATCATCATCGCAACTACTACTATTAGACCATAGCCCCATCACTACTACTACTACTACCATCATCGCTACTACTACTACTACTACTACTACTACTACTACTACTACTACTACCACCATCATCACAACTACTACTATTAGACCATAACCCTCATCACTACCCATCACCACTACTTTCAACAGTAATGATGTTAGTGATGGTGCTTATTTTGGGCCTAAGGCCAATTTGGCAGGAGGAGAGGATAATCGATTATGTTGACCCCTGTACTTCACTTGTACTTTATTTTATAGACCCGAAACGCTGAAAGGCAAGTGTTGACCTCGGTGGCATTTGAACTCAGAACACAGAGAGCTGATAGAAATATTACTAAGCATTTTGTCAAACGATTCTACCAGTTCGCCGCCTTATATTTGTCAATAATTATTTTTCTACTATAGACGCAATATCTGGAATTTTTTTTAGGAGTTAGTCTGTTAATTCGACTCCAGTACTTGCCACGAACTTTATCGATCCTGGAAGGACAAAGGGCAAAGCTGATCACGGCAGGATTTGAATTCAGGATGTTAAGAGAGAGAACATATATCTCAAAGCGTTTCACTCGATGTCCTGAAGATTCTACCAAATTTCTAAGACATGCACGAAGCCAGTATTTTCACAATGGCAACCAGGCGATGAAAAACGGCTTGCCCTTTACGATCGAAGGAAGGCGCTGGGAGATCTTCATGTTGGATTTAGCTGGTAGCCCCGGATTCATTCCTAAAAGCGGGCCGGCAGCTGTTTGGCATAACCATATGTGCCCATAATATTTAGTCAATGAACTAAATAATGATGAGAGTAGTATAGAAGTGGAAACGTGGCTCTCCATAATCTGAATTAAACACCAAAGTCATGATCAAAATTTACAAAAAAAACCCAAAATAAAGTGATTTTATAATGATGTCAATAAAGTTAATTCTGAAAAAAAAAAATAATTGTAGGTTTTACGATCGATATATATGAAGACGAAAAACTGACAATTTAAGAAAAAACAAAACAGCGAAACAAACTTTTGAATACAATTTATAAGATGATAAAGCTATTTCATGAAGTACAACAAATAATATTTTATGGCTTACAAGTGATTATTGCACAAAATATATTGTTTAAGCAATAATTAATATTTAAATAGATGAGAAACGGCGAACAGTGAGCATTTCATATATACAAAACAAAATGAAACGAACCAATGTTATTCAAAACCAGGTCAACAATGTTTGTAGACAAATTAAATCGCAATAAAAATTCTTGCGGACGAATAATGGTGCTTAGTGAATGTCGTGGTGTGACGTTGTTGCTGGTTCGTTATTAGAAGACAAAACAAAACAAAAACGTAATACGTTATCCAACGTGAAACAATATAACAAAACTCACACAACATATTCTAGAGTAGGGGTTCTCTAACCAGAGTAAGTGTAGGGCAGGGGTTTTCAAACTTTTTGACTTGCGGACCCCTTTATATTTCAGGCTTTACCTTAGGGACCCCCTTATAAACGCTTATGAAATTTATACATAAATATTTGTTTAAAATAACATATATTTTTACATTTATTTATTTAACAGTATTTAACAAATAGGTTTATTGTCAATTAAAAGATTTCGATTAAAAAACATGGCACTGTCATGGTATTAGCTATCAGAATTGAAAGTAGAACTGACAAGGAACGTTACTGCTGGTTTGAGTTGATTCTTTGGCTACTGACTAGCCGGAGCTATCTATCTGTCTGTCTGTCTGTCTGTCTATCTCACTATCTATCTATCTATCTATCTATCTATCTCTCTCTCTATCTATCTATCTATCTATCTATCTATCTATCTATCTATCTATCTATCTATCTATCTATCT
>NC_068988.1:12454693-12458203 GCF_001194135.2 Octopus bimaculoides | reverse complement strand
AGATAGATAGATAGATAGATAGATAGTGAGATAGACAGACAGACAGACAGACAGATAGATAGCTCCGGCTAGTCAGTAGCCAAAGAATCAACTCAAACCAGTAGTAACGTTCCTTCAGATTTTTCTACTTTCACTTCTGACAGCTAATACCATGACAGTGCCAAAAACATATATAAAATCAAATTGCCCATAAAAAGTATTTGCTGTCCACGGACCCCCTGTCTTGTCCTTGCGGACCCCTTGTGGTCCACGGACCACAGTTTGAAAACCCCTGCTCTAGGGGTACGCAAGAGAAATTGTGGGGCTCGTGAGGTTTATAAAAATACTGTTATTCTGAATAATCTCAACTAATTAACTACAGCTAATGGGTCTAAAATATATCTAGAAATATGTTCCCATTATTTTATGGTTGAAAACATCACTGCAAACTCTTGTGAACTAAAGTTTTCAGCAATGTTTATAACCGAGGACAAATTTCTTCAAAGACTTGGAATTGAGAAAGATATACAGGTGTATCTCTTCGAAACTGTTTAGAATAGAGTTATTAGAAGCGGCCAAACTAATGTAGCTTATTAAATTAAATTAAACTGAATTCTTACATAATCACAAGGCCAGAAAAGGATGGGCGAGGATTCTTGGACTAGTGGCGAAGGAGAGAAAAGATGTTGCCAGAAAAATGTTGGAAGCGAATGGGAAAGCAAGCCATGGGACAAGTGGTGTTGAAAGAGTGAGCATTGAAACATTTCGGGCAAAATCGTATAGAAACATCTGGCTCAGAGTCGCACAGAAACATCAAGCCAGAGTTGCAACATCTGATTCGACAAGGCTCGTGGTGTTGTGGTGAAATTTGTTTCACCTATCTAGGTAGTGTGCCCCCGAGCATCGACTCCTGAATTCGGAATCAGAATACAGCAATATTCTTAGCACACAAGTGTTTATCCTAAAAGTTGAGGATTCTAATTACCAAATTATTTTAACATTTATCAATGTTAATGTTAATAACGCAATGACTTGTGTTATATGCGAGACTACCCTTTTCTTATAATACATGACGGGGTTGGAATGGAGACGGTGAACTGGTAAAGGGGAGGAGCGACACACACACAGAAACACTGACATAAACCAAGATGAGAATGATTACACAAGTAAATGGTAGAGAAAAATTTGTATTGACAAGGAGGTTTGGAGTCTAGGTGAACCAGATGAAGGTGATGGTGGTGTGGGAGAAGTTTTGATAGCCAGCTTGGAAAATCCGATTCTCTGCTGTAATTACGGCTTATTAATTAAGAAGCATTAATAATTTAATTAAGAAGCCTTAATAATTTATTTATAATCTTTAACCTATTTCTGATTTCACAAATAGATTGTAGCTTCTGTCCCGTGTAAGTCTCTACTTTGCAAAGCAGTGTGTTTCGAACTTGCTTTTGTGATCACTTCGACACTTGTCACGTGGTACACCGAGCATCTATTCAGACGACGTCGATTTGACGAAGAGAGTGAGCTAATAGATAGCACACACATTTGATCATACATGAAAATATACATATAATATATATATATATATCTATATATACACACGCATGTATAAATGTGTATGCGTGTTTGCCGATTTCTTTTAGAGATAGATAGTTAGATAGATAGAGAGATAGAGAGAGAGATAGAGACAGAGAGACAGAGAGAAGTATCTATCTTAGTTAATGACTAGCAAATTACCCGCCATTGCCCGGTCCGAAAAGGTGAAAATCTCTAACCTCATCGGAATTTGAACTTACAGCGTACAGAGCCAGAACGAATACCAGCAAACAACCACGCTCTAACGACTCGGCCAACTCTGCGCTTTGAGTAAATAGCGAATGTTAAAATCGGAACAATGACACCAGTAGCAGCAGCGAAGCAAGAGAAATGACAGAGCATGATTGAGAGGACGGTTTGAAGGCCATTATCTTTTTCTAGGATTTTAAACGTTATCAAAATATTAGCAATGGAAAATAAAATAATACAAATCAGATATTGACACTTGTCAGAAAGTCTTGTGACCTTCGTGAACCATTAAGTCAGAAAGTGTCACAGAAGAATGCCATGATGAGTTAAGAGGAATTAGAAGAAGTAGATTGCGACTGTTGCCATTTGCGGTTGAATTGCTGGGTGCCATTGGCTGAAATTATCTAACCAATCAAAATTGACCATGTTTTGATTTTCAATTTAACATTAAATTTCTGCCCTGAGAGGGACGGATTATTATGTGTGATTTCTTCATTTATCTAAACAAAAGACGTAGGATAATTTCTTTAATCACCCAGTGACATTGTAAAACAACAATGCCCACATACGCCGCATGCGCAAACAAACGCACGCATATTACATATATATATTATTACAAGGATATATATATATATATATATATATATATATATATATATATATACACGTATGTATGTATGAGGTATATAACCATAGCTGTTTCAAACTCTGTGTGCTTGTTTTCATGTTAAATACGTACGTACATACGTATGTCTGTCTATCTATCAATCTATCTGTTTGTCTGACTGTCTGTCTGTCTGCCTGTCTGTTTGTCTGTCTGTCTGTCTAACTGACTGTATGTGTTTGCGTGTGTGTGTGTTTCAGTGAGTGTGTGTATAATATGTATATCGGCAAAATGTGACTGATAGGATAGGTACCACACTCACATAAAAATAAAATGTACTTGGGACAATTCATTCGACTAAAAATTCTTCAAGACGGTACCCCATATGCTTCTAACACATACTGTAATACCTCACTTTACGAAACCCCGGGTTTACGAGTTTTAGTTTATCACATTTCAAGCACAAGACACAAATTTTGAATGAAGTGCAAAAGTTTCTACTCTTATAACAAGTACTTCTGCAGGATACCGAGAAATTTACAGAGAGCGAAAAGGCTTCTTCTAAACAAACAACGTTAGACTTGGTTTTTAAAAAGAGATCTGCAAGTCCGTCTACGAGTCCTTGTGAATCGGCGATCGCGTCTACAAGTGACGGTGTGCACGAGTCTAGTTCCAGTGAAAGTGATTCAGAAAACGATTATAATAATAATACTTCTTAATTATAAATGATCTTCACATTCTTCTCACTTTACATAAAATATTCTTTACATTCTACTGTTGTTTTACCGCCATTTATTTATGAGTATTATAAATTTTATAGGTAAAATGTATTTCTGGGAACGAATTACAATTTATAGCATTGCTACTATGGAAAAGTATTGCTCTGCTTTACGAGTATTGGCTTTACGAGTGATCTCCGGGAACAAATTAACTCGTATATCGAGTCATTACTGTATACTTTATACATACATACAGCATGTGTTTATATACATGTATTATAAACGCATATCCGCATCTCTCTCTCGCTCTCCCTCTCTCTCGCTCTCCCTCTCTCTCGCTCTCCCTCTCTCTCGCTCTCCCTCTCTCTCGCTCTCCCTCTCTCTATTTCTCTCTTTCCTTCTATATATATGTATATATATATATAT
>NC_068988.1:12449372-12451100 GCF_001194135.2 Octopus bimaculoides | reverse complement strand
TTTTTTCTTCCCGCGATCCCTTTTGATCCAAATTATCCCCCCCCCAAAAGCTCTACTTTGTAATTTGTCCATTTTCTGTATTTAGCCCTGTGTGGCTATAATAAAAAGATATCTCTCTATCTATCAATCTATCTATCAATTCTTATATAATTGATATATACTTGATATATATATATATTAATATATCTTTATCTTTCTATTTTTATACACACACACACACACACACACACACACACACACACACACACACACATATATATACATACGCGTGTGGTGTGTTAGTGTGTGAATTTTGCTGCGTTGACAAAACGGGAAACGACCTCTCTACTGGGAATTACGAAGCTTTCAAGATTACCAACGAAGTCTGTCAAATACAAATGTAATAAACAGCGGCAGCCGCTTAAGTGATGTTTTACCTGAGCTAAATTCGATGGCCAGGAAGTGGCTTGTCACTCTGGTGTAACGATATTCGCCGTGAGATGGTTTTCAGCAGGTAGTGTGTTCTATTTCCGTAAGCGATTCTGGGTATTTATTTACGTCTTTCACTCTGCCTTTGAATGTAGTCAATTCTTGACAATAACGTTATTTCGAAATATATTATAATAGTGAATAACAAGAAATTATAGGGAGAGCTGAATAACAGGAAGTTTTTTCGAGAAGAAGCTCTTCTCATGTGTGAGGTTTCTCTTCTGAAGATCTGCCATTTAGTTCTCAGACAATATTTCTGTTCGTCTAAGGCGGCGAGCTGGCAGAAACGTTAGCACACCGGGCGAAATGCTTAGCGGTATTTCGTCTGTCTTTATGTTCTGAGTTCAAATTCCACCGAAGTCGACTGGCCCCCTCCCCAAAAATCTATCTATCTATCTACCTGTCTGTCTGTCCATCTATCTATCTATCTATCTATCTATAAATATATACATACACATGCATATAAATATACGTACTGCCATACATTCACGAACGCACAGATATATATCGTTGCTATTATGCAAAAGTGTCGTATGTCCAAAACGTTACTTTTTCAGAAAACGAAAAAGTAGCTTCTCCATTCCATAGCAAAACCGTTGTACTACACTTTGACAATTTTTGATATCTTGGCATCTGAAGCAACTGGAGTTACGATAGTTTGACCAGAAGAACCGGCTATTACAAGCAAAAATAAGAATTGAAAAAAACGCATTTGGCCAAATTTGGACATACGAGAGTTTAACATAATAATCGCGATATATATTCTTTCATTCTTTTATATGTTTTAGCCTTGAGGCTGCGGCCATGCTGGGACACAGTGTGTGTATGTGTGTGTGTGCTACTGCATGAGTGTGTGTGTGTGTGCAAAAGACAAAGCAGAGCAAATGGAGTCTTCAATTTTCAAATGCATTTTCTCGCATATCCACAGAATAAGTGAAATTAGCACCGGAAGTCGGAACGAAGCAATGTCTAGTTTTTCCTCTCATGACACTTTGAGGACCGTTGTTCAGTATAGATGGAGTACTACACATATCGTATGATACAAGGATCGTTTGATCAGATCTGGCGAGAGTTGTATGACAGACGGAACTGAAGAGACGAGTGAACACCAGGTGTCCGTGTCAGACGAGGGATGACGCCCATGGAATCAGGGATATATATATACACACACACATAAATGTATACACACACACACACACACACACACACACACACATATATATATATATATATATATATATATATATATATATATATATA
>NC_068988.1:12445035-12446480 GCF_001194135.2 Octopus bimaculoides | reverse complement strand
ATATACACCCACACGTACTTTTCCTTACACAAATGCAAGCAGAAAACTCACCAGGCTCTTCCAGTAACTAAGCACAAGAAAACACAAGATACACACACACACACACACACACGCTAACACACCTGTTTACGTCACACTAACGCCGACTGTTATTTCAGACGAAATCCTATATAACATAGTGCTAATCTATTCCCCACCATTCTATATAACAAGGCAGCAAAGAGCACTACGTACAACCCTGCCCCCACACGCATACATCTCTGTATGTCTCTTTGCGTGTGAGTGTTATTTCATACATACATATACAAGTACCGTGACACACGTTTCCATAGATGAAGTTATGTATATTTCTGCATTCATTGGATCATTTTACAATCAAATACATTAGAGTCTTCAGACGTCGCCGCTGTAAACATTTCACTTGTTTAGACGGCGTACTTATGTTAGATAAATAAATGTCAATGTATGATCATATGTGAGTGTGTGTATGCACTATACGTGTATGTACATGTGGGTGCGTGCGCTTATATATGCAAAAACGCACGCATTCATTCTTATAAAGGACATATATACATATATAGGTATACATGTGTGTGTGTATGTGTGAATATATATATATATATTTATGTATTTATATACATATATATATATACATATATATAAATATATGTATTGATAACTTAGCGGTTCGGCAAAAGAGACCGATAGAATAAGTACTAGGCTTGTAAAGAATAAGTCCTGGGGTCGATTTGCTCGACTAAAGGCGGTGCTCCAGCATGGCCACAGTCAAAAGACTGAAACAAGTAAAAGAGTAAAAGAGTATATATATTTATGTATTTATATATATACATATATATACACACACACACACACACACACACACACACACATATATATATATATATAGGATCGTTTGTAGAAATACATAAATGCGGAGAACTTCTGTGCGGCCGGAGGTCGATGGTTAATGGCAAAGGGAGATAATCGCCCAGGGGTTTACCCTTAAAAACGAGGCTTTTCCCTCTCCACATTTTAAAGAGGTCTAAGGCCAGCAGTGTTTGGGGTCTGAAGATATGCCGTAAGGCTAAAAAATACCCTTGTGAGCGAGAAACCCAGGGTAACCTCATAAACCGGCCTACCCCACTATAATGTGTGTGTCTGTGTGTGTATATATATATATATATATATATATATGTATTGGGAGAATTCACAAAACAATAAAAAGACAAGAGACGAAGACAGGTGGTGTTGAAAACAAACAGACAGATGTATTAATATAACGCTCGGGAATTGAGAAAGTCTCTTTTAACGTTTCGAGCCTACGCTCTTCTACAGAGAGGAACACGGAAAGAAACGAGGAGAGAAACAAGGAGAGAAAAAGATGTGTGTAGTGCTCAGCGATCTATCACACACACACACACACACACACACACACACACACACAC
>NC_068988.1:12441755-12444128 GCF_001194135.2 Octopus bimaculoides | reverse complement strand
TATATACGTATTACTTGTGCGCAGTCATTCGTCTGTGGTCATGCTGGAACGACTCCTTGAAAGTGCTCCAGCATGACTGTTTTAGTTGAACAAATCAATCCCAGTATTTCTATTTATTTATTTATTTATTTATTTCATTATTCTTTTTTTGGCATATTAATTATTCTATCATTATTCTTTTGCCGAACGGCTTAGTCACGCTGACTTGAACCAACGTCACTTGTCAATCAGTGGGACATACGAAACCATAAAATTACACACACACACACACACACACACACACACACACACACACGTTTATGCATACTCATATACACATATACACACATATCTGTGATACACGTTGAAACATGTGTATGCTGTTTATTTAATACTGTTTCATATATATTTCGTTATTTATTTTGCAGATTCTTGGAATTATTGTACTTCGAAGTCCCACACTTCATGTTAAAAGAATTTTCGTTCATTTTGTAATTATTATTATTATTAACATTCCTGTGTTTAACACAACGGAAATTATGATTTTGGAAAATTTCGATTTTTTAACATTATTGTCCATCCCTCACTTCTGTATTTCTGTACTCTTTTTCTTGCTCATGAGGTATGGAACTTCGAAGGGCAATTATTTCAAAACTTCGCACAAACGTTTTTTTTTTGTTTTTGTTTCTGTGTTTGTAAAAATATATTCAATCAACACAACTGAAGAGAATGATGGGGCATGACAGTAAAAACAACGAAAGTAACAACAGCGACAACATTATTATGACCACCACCACAAACTTCTCAATCAGAACACAACCGTCCCTACCGCAACAGACCAAAACCATCACCGCAACGAACATCGATGGTAACTACGACTAAGATCATGGTGATGACGACGACGTTTGACGATGACAACAACAACGAGGACGATGATGGCTGACGATGACGATGACAACAGCAGACAATGACGAGGCTCATGACCACGACCACACCGCCGCCGCCGTGATGATGATGACGATGATGATGATGATAATGATGATGATGATAATGATGATGATGATGATGGTGATGATGATGATGATGATCCTCCTCCTCCTCCTCCTCCTCCTCCTGATGTTTAGTACACTTACTGCCATTAAGGAAAACACCCATTAGACAAGGTTGTACGCAGAGGGAAATCCTTATTAGACAATACAGCCCTTCGTAAGGGGAAATCCCTATTAGACTATCTTATCCCACATATAGGAAAATCCCTATGGGACAATGTAGTCCTTCGTAAAGGGAAATCCCTATTAGAGAATCGTCGTGGCACTCCGTCGCTTACGACGACGAGGGTTCCAGTTGATCCGATCAACGGAACAGCCTGCTCGTGAAGTTGACGTGTACCCTTAACGTAGTTCTCGGGGAGGTTCAGCGTGACACAGAGTGTGACAATGCTGGCCCTTTGAAATACAGGTACAATAGAAACAGGAAGAAAGAGTGAGAGAAAGTTATGATGAAAGAGTACAGCAGGGTTCACCACCACCCCCTGTCGGAACCTCGTGGAGCTTTAGGTGTTTTCGCTCAATAAACACTTACAACACCCGGTCTGGGAATCGAAACCCGTGATCCTACGATCGCGAGTCCGCTGCCACATTAGACAATACAGTCCCCCGTATAGCGAAATCGCGATTAGACATTGCAGTCGTACATAACCACTTAACAAGATTACGATGTAGTGTCAGAGGTAAAAGGCATTTGGATATAGATCTACATAGAACTCTCATGGATTGGGGTAAGAAACAGGAAACTTACGTACAATAACGACAACAACAACAACAATAGCTAGAGCTTTTGTAACAACACCATCAATATAACCCGGGGGTCCTCAACCATTATTTTTATCTATGGACCTCTTTGATTACTATTTTATTCTCGTGGGCACCCATAGACATTCGAGGTTTATAAACTAGTTTTATAGAGACTTCTTTCAAAATTCCTATTTTCATTTTCACAAATTGACTTTTGTAGGTTGAACTACGTAAAATGTTGGAGAAGGAAACGAAGCTGTTTCTTTTCTACTCAAAGCACAAGGCCCTAAATTTTGGGGGAGAGGGCCAGTCGATTAAATCAACCCCAGTACGCAACTGGTACTTAATTTATCGACCCCGAAAGGACGAAAGGCAAAGTCGACCTCGGCGGAATTTGAACTCAGAACGTAAAGACACGAAATACCGCTAAGCATTTCGCCCGGCGTGCTAAAGATTTTGCCAGTTCGCCGCCTTAACCTCGCTGTTTATTGCAATACATACCAATGCATACATCGAAAGAAAATATTTTCAGGGGTCCTTAAAATACTATTGTAGATCCTCTATTTACTGTTTTGTTGCGTGGACCCCGCCAAAATATTAT
>NC_068988.1:12438938-12440090 GCF_001194135.2 Octopus bimaculoides | reverse complement strand
ACACACACACACACACACACACACACACACACACACACACACACACACACACACACACACACACACAAAAACATCACAAAAACTGCTACTCAGAGTTTCACGTTCGCGTTCGACGGGCAGTTGTGATCAATGCACATATTTGCACATTTTATAATGAATATATACGTAAGTATATACATATGTATACATATATGCAGGCATGTAGATGCAGTATAGGCGAGTGGTTAAGGAGTTCACTTCGCTGCTACGTGAATTCCGATCGATCCCACTGCGTAGCATCTTAGACATTTGTCAGCATTTTTATAGCTTCCTAATCACCTGATGTCTTTCGAGTTAAATTGGTTAGGCGGTAAACTGCCGGTCGAATGCATTACACCTCAAGAATTCACAAGATACAGATTTGTACCCATCCCCACAAGAAACCTGACCTAAATGCTTGCAACAAAGGAGAGATCATTAAAGGAGAAACTCAGAAGTAGGTAAATCGTGTTAAACCAGTCAACGGTTTAATTCTGCCACCTCAGTACATCATGGTATGATTTAAACTTAAGAACGCAAAACCTAGGGCAAACGCAGTAGTTCTCATCTGGAATCGATATAAAATTTTTGGGGTCCACGCAAGCAAAATGGTAAATTTGGGATACACAGTAGTATTTTAAGGGTCCATGGAAAAAAATGTTGCTTTAAATGTATCTATTGTATGAAACAACTAGGTTTCTTTCCGTAATATTCAACAGAATCCAACATGGTTCCAGACACCGAAATATGTTATCTCAGAGAATGCTATTGCAAATCTACACAAGTAAATGAGTGAAAACTAAAATAGGAATTTTGAAAGAAATATCGATAAAACTAGTTTTTAAACATAGAACATTGTCTTGGACGTGTAGTTTATTTATCGACACCCGTAAGTATAAAAGGTAAAAATGAATGATCTGGTAGGAGGTCAGTTTTGCTTTTCATCCATTCGGAGTCGATAAAATAAATATCGTCCCAAGACTGGGGTCAATATAATCGACTTCCATCTGCTTTCAAAATTTCTGATCTTGCGTCAAAATTAGAAAGGGTTATTATTATTATAGTTACATCGGATAAAGTGCTCAAGGGCATTTAGTCCGTCTTTACGGTTTGAGTTCAAACTCTGCCCTGGTC
>NC_068988.1:12434460-12437574 GCF_001194135.2 Octopus bimaculoides | reverse complement strand
ATATATATATATATATGTATATATATATATATATATATATGTATATATCTATATTTATTTATTTATATTCTGTGCAAGCGGGTAAGTATACAGGTCAAACCACATGCTGAAAGAAGACGCCAAATGTCTCTCAACTACCTTAAAATATCACAATAAACACGCGCCGAACTCGGGCAAATAAACGAATAAGATCCGTGAAAAGTTTCAGTTACATATCAATTGATTTCAAGATAAAGGAGAAACCCCTTTTTCCATCATCATCATCATCATCATCATCATCATCATCATATATATGTAATGTGTGTGTGTCTTTATGTCCGCTTGGTTCGATAAAAGAGACCGATAGAGTAAATACCAAGCATAAAAGAAATGATGAACACTGGGTTAATTCCTTCGACTAAAATTCTTCAAGGCGGTGCTTCAGCATGGCCGCAGTCTAGTGATTGAAACAAGCAAAATATGAAAGACAAATGTTATATATATATATATTCATATATGTGTGCACGCACGTGTCCTTGTGTGTGTATCCCCATCGCTTCGCAACCTGTTGTTTTTTTTTACGCCCCTATAACTTTGCGGTTCGGTTAAAGATCCGACAAAATAAGCTTCAGACATGAATAGAAGGTCGTGAGTTCAATTTCCGGCGACGTATTGTTTCCCTGAGCAAGACACTTTACTTCACGTTGTTCCAGTTCACTCACCTGGCAAAAATGAGTCGTACCTGTATTTCAAAGGGCCAGTCTTGTCACATTCTGTGTCACGCTGAATCTCCCTCAGAACTACGTCGAGGGTACGCGTGTCTGTGGAGTGCTCAGCCACTTGTACGTTAATTTCACGAGCAGGCTGTTCCGTTAATCGGTTCAACTGGAACCGTCGTCGTAAACGCCGGAGTGCCATCTTATTATTTTTTTTTCTTATTAAGTTCCCATATAATCGTATTCTACACACGCTGAAAGGTGCTTGCATGAAATGTCATTAAAAAATACACATTTTTCTAAAACTTTTGAGAAACATCCAATTCGCGCGAATTTTTGAAAACTCCTCCCCTCATCCACAGAAAAATATTTTCCACGACGAATTCCGATATAACCACAATATACACTATCTGAAGCGCATTTGTAGAGAATTTCACTTCAAAATATCTATTTTTCTAGACGTTATGAGTAAACAAAGTCTAGAGTGGGGTGGCACACTGGTGTAGGCATGCTATAATAAGTTGTGATTTGACTGAGCTTTTATTTTCGCTGTTATTTCCAGCAAGGCGAACGACCACATCAAAAACTTCCTTGTTTGTTTGATATATAAACTGTAGGCACAATCATGCGTATATATTATATATTTATTAAGTAATATAAAGATATTTCTTATAAAAAGAAGCATATGTATGTATTATTTTGTGCGTGTGTGAATGAATATATGTATATATATGTATATATACACACACACACACACACACACACACACACATAAATATTTGTTCCTTATAAAGCATCTTGTATAAATATATATGCATGTAGTTATATATATATAATATATATATATGCATGTATATATATATATATGTGTGTGTGTGTGTGTGTATGTATGTATGCATGTCATATGCGTGTGTGTGTACGACAGAGAGAGAGAGAGAGAGAGATAGAGTGAGGAGTGATAATGAATATACACAGACGACAGACAATCATATGTGCATAAGAATGCATTAAATCACACACACCAAATCCCCTAAGTGCGTGTATATACACACATAGATACATAGATAGATAGATAGATACATACATACATACATACATACATTCATACGCACGTATGTATGTATGTATGTATATATATAATCGGTTTAAGAATCTGTGTGAAGCGTGAAGGCCGTGACAAACTAATAGAAGGTATTTAGTAACCCTGGTGTGTGTATGTACGCATGTATGTGTAGCACAGGACAAACATACATATGCATGCATGTATGTATATATGTGTGCAGGTGTATATATATGTGTGTACGTGTGTATATGTATATATATATGTATATGTGTGTGTGTGTATGTATATATATATATATATATATATATATATATATATATATATATATATATATATATATATATATATATATATATATATATATATATATATATATATATATATATATATATATAGGACACAGACAGATATAATATAAAAATATGTACAATGTATGTACTATAGATGTTTGTACACACATATACACACACGAACGCAGACGTGCATATACACGCGTGTATAACGCCAACTTTGCAAACAATGTGACAATATATATCGATTCCATTCTCACACGCAACACACGTGCACAAACACATACAGACACACACACAAACACAGGAACAAATCGACAAACTTACGGACAAACTTACGGACTGACTTACAGACAGGCAAATACGAAAGCTAAGTGACAATTGGTAAGGACTCACCTCGTATCGTAATTCTCCAATCGGGGGCTGCGCGTAAGGAATCCCAAGATACTTTTCTACTTCCTTTTCTCCGTGTAAGGTTTGCACAAATCCTTTAATAATTCCATAGTTTGATTGTCTGAAGATGTAGGTTCGATCTTCGCTTATGGCACCGACCAGAAGATTGGCCAACATCACGAAAGCCACCAGTAGCAGCGCCATCAATAATTCTCTTTGTTTTCTTATCTATTTCTTACGCTTTTTTTGTCTGTGTTTCTCTGTCTCATGTATACTCACGTACGAACACACACACACACGAAAATACTGACAAATGCACGCACACACACACCTACACTAGTACACTTACACACGGATAAATATAAACAAAAACAATCTCTCTCTCTCTCTCTCTCTCTCTCTTTCTCTCTTTGTCTCTGTCTTTCCCTCCCTCCCTCACACAATATGTACACAACAAACGTACACAAACACAGACACACAAACACACACACACACACACGGTACCTCTCCGTCAACTATAGACACACCTACACATAGATTATCTGTCACCTTCACTACACACACACATAACACGCACTCACACACACACACAGACAAAGGCTCACCGCCAACTACACACGCGCACACATATGTATATATGTATGTGTGTGCTTGTATATATATATATATATAT
>NC_068988.1:12431647-12434326 GCF_001194135.2 Octopus bimaculoides | reverse complement strand
GGCGAATATCTTTACTCACAAGCGTATACGCACACTCACAACGTGCTTTACAACGCCACACTCACATACACACACATACACAGAGTGAGAGTATGAGTGTGAGAGACAGAGAGAGAGCGGGGCAGCGTATATCTGTGTGTGTGTGTGTGTGTGTGTGTGTGTGTAACGCAGGTTATTTTTTTTCTTTTTCGCTTTGCTTTTTCGTAAAGCAACGTTCTTCGCGCAGTTAAACTAATTTCTACATCTTTTCATCAACAAACAGCAACAGCGGCGGCAAAACAGTTTTCCGTTTGGTCTTGTTATCGTGTTTTTGTTTACAGGTTATTATAATTATTATTACTATTGTTATTATTCTTGTTATTTCGATTCTTATTGTTATTACTGTACCTTATTACTTCCTTGATAATATTACAAAGCTCCCCCAAGAAAAAACAGGGTGTTTCACTTGTAAACGCTCTCGTCTGTGTCGTCACTATTGTTAATATATTAATTTTTGGCTGCCGTTTTCAAATGTTGTTGATACTGTTCTTACACTAATAGTAGTAGTAGTAATAATAGTAGTAGTAGTAGAAGTTGTAGTGGCGGCGGTAGTGGTAGTGGTGTTGTGTGTGTGTGTGTGTGTGTCTGTGTGTAACTGTTAAAATGTTTGTGTAAACATTATCGGATTCATGTATGATACTGGTTAAAAGTTGTTTAACCTCAAGTCAGCTCTGACCCATTCCAGACGAACATAGCCTATGATCCAAGTAGTAGTAGCAGCAGCAGTAGTAGTAGAATTAGTAGTAACAGTGTGTTGGTGTGCGTGCATGCGTATATGTATCATTTTGCTAAAATATGTATATAAACTATACAGAATGCATATAATCCGTGCTGTTTGTCGACAGTTAAAAGTTCTTTTTTCAACCCCAGGTCAGTCCTAATCCAGTCCGACACGAAACGGACGTAGGTTATTAATTATGATCCAAGATGTTCGTTTCTATTCAGGCATTGTGTATCTAGAAGTCCATCATCCAACAGCACAGCTTCTTTCCTTCCTTCCTTCCTTCCGTTTTGCTTTGCTTTTTTGTTTTGTTTTTATGCGTTTTTCTTTCTTTTTTTTTTTTGAGGTAAAATTTCGGGTTATTGTTTTAAAGTTAGAAGAGACAAGTTCGATACGAGGCGTCCACGCTGAGAGAAGCTAACCCGGTTGGATGGGTCCGTGTTGTTTTGTTCTTGTTGTTGGTGTACTGCTGTTTGATAGTGGTAGCGGTGGTAGTGGTGGTGATGGTGTTGTGGTGGTGGTGGTGGTGGTGGTGGTGGTACTGGCTGCTATTTGTGGCGGGTATTGTAGTGGTTATTATCGGTGGTTTTCTGCTGGTTGTGTGATAATTGTTAATGATGCTGATGGTTGTTACTATTATTGTTGTTGTTACTGGATGTAGTAGTAATAGTAGTAGCAGTAGCAGCAGTAGTAGTAGTGGGGGTGTAGTTATTCTGGTTGCTGTTGGTGATTGTGGTGGTGTCGATGGAGGTAGAAGTAGCGGTGTTGGTGGTTACTGTCGTTAGTACTATAGTTGTTATTGTTGCTTTTGACAGTAGTAGTAGTAGTAGTAGTAGTAGTAGTAGTAGTAGTCGTGGAATGTGCAGTTGTTCTTGCTGTTGTTGGCGGTGGTGGTAGCGGCGCCGGTAGCTGCGTTGTTAGTCGTGGTGGCAAATTGGACTGTGATGCTGTTATGACTGGTTTATGTTTCTGCGGCCCTTGTGGCCAATAAATTATGAATT
This sequence comes from Octopus bimaculoides, assembly GCF_001194135.2. Lineage (NCBI taxonomy): Eukaryota > Metazoa > Mollusca > Cephalopoda > Octopoda > Octopodidae > Octopus > Octopus bimaculoides. The sequence goes on along the minus strand of NC_068988.1, from coordinate 12,432,565 downwards.
AATTAATCGCTGTGATTGTCGGCGATTTTAAAAATTTCACCTTGCAATTTCTTTCCCCTTGTTAATCTTACAAATGTCATTGTTGTTGTCGTTTCGTAGTAGCAGTAGTAATAGTAGTAGTAGTAGTAGTAGTAGTAGTAGTAGTAGTAGTAGTAGTAGTAGTAGAAGTTGTAGTAGTATCGATGGTGGTGGTGGTGGTGGTGGTGGGTTTAACTGTTCCTACAGCATTTCAAACTTTACTGATCTTGCATGTGTGTGTGTGTGTCTGTGTGTGTGTGTGTGTGTGTGTGTGTGTGTGTGTGTATGTGTGTGTGTGTATTTGCTTTGAGCAGGGGTGGGGTCCATGGCCGTTTTCGAAGGTTGCCGCTGTCACAACTGCGGCAACGATAAAACTATCATTGCTTCCCTCTTCAGGAGGTGCGTGTGAGTGTGTGTGTATGTATATATGTATGTATGTATGTATATATGTGTGTACATGTGTGTGTGTGTGTGTGTGAGCGAGTGAGAGATAGCTTATATTGTAATGTAAGTTATTGTGTGCGTGTGTGCACGTTGTATGTCTCATGCGTGAAGTTATTGTTGGGTCTCGTGTGTTTGCGACGTAGTGTGAGTATTTTGTGTATGTGAATATATATATGTGTATATGTATGTGTGTGTGTGTGTGTGTGTGTGTGTGTGTTCAGTAAGTTCTTTTATATATGTGTATATGCATTATACTATACGGGGGTGTGTGTGTCGAGGGGTAGGGAAATTGTGTGAATTTGTTTTGTAGTGTATTGTGCGTGTGCGAGGTGTGTGTTTCGTGTGTGAAGTGACTGATGTCACTTGTGTGTGTGTGTGTGTGCGTGTGTGCACATGTATTATACTATACGTGTGTGTGTGTGTGTGTGTGTGTGTGTGTGTGTGTGTGTGTGTGTG
>NC_068988.1:12427855-12430094 GCF_001194135.2 Octopus bimaculoides | reverse complement strand
ACACACACACACACACACACACACACACACACACACACAGAGTAAGACAGATAGATGGGTCGACAGATATATAGATAAGTTGAAGGCGAGGTCGTTGAAGGGGTGCATACATTTGTAGATAAATCAGGTGATAGGTAAATGGATGGATGGATGTATAGGAAAATAGATAGACAGATATAGTTAAGTTGGTAGGTAGATATATATACGAGTAGGGAAATAAATAGATTGGTAGATAGATAGGTAGGTCGGTAGTTGGGTAGATAGATAGGTAGATAGATAAATAGATAGATAGATAGATAGATAGATAGACAAAGAGATAGATAGATGGATGGAGAGATAGATAGGTGGGGAGATAGAAAGATGGGTAGATAAATAGAGAGATAGTTAGATAGATGGGTCGATAGATGGATGAGTAGATAGAGAGATAAATAAATAGATAGATAGACAGACAGACAAATAGAAAGATGGATAGATAGATAGATATGTAGTTTAATAGGCAGAATGCTGAATGAATAGATAGATTGATGGATAGAGAGATAGCTAGATAGCTAGATAGATAGATGGTAGATGGGTAGATAGGTAGATAAGTAGATAGAATGTTGGATGAATAGATATATAAACAGACTGATGGACAAATAGAGAAATATATAGATAGATAGATATAGTTAAGAAGGGAGGTAGATAGATATGTATATAGATGGATGAATTGACAGATTGATAGATAAATAGATGAGAATATAAGAGTATGTGAGGGAAAGAGAAAAACAGATGAAGAAGCGAAGGGAGGTATTCAATTTTTATGAAATGGGTGTCGATCGCCAACTTCTCTTCATAAAACACAAATGATATATGAGCATACGCATGTATACATACATATATGTACATACCTACACACATATATATATATATAATATAAATAATATATAAATATATGCATATATACATACATATATGTACATACACACGCACACACATCGAAACGCCTGTGTTAGAATGGGGGCAGCTGATGAAGGAAAATGTTCTCTATGTGGCCTGTGTGTTTTCTGTGCTCTGATTATTATTATTTTTCTGTCTACGTTTTGTTTGCAATGTCCTGTACCCAGATATGCTCCTATATATACAGGTAGACGTAGGTATGCACATACCTGTACGTATATATGCATATACTCATTTATTATTTGTTTTATATATAAATATATATATACATGCATACATGGGTACAGGACATAAAAAAAACGTGGACAGAATGAGAAACGAGATCATAAAATAACAAAAACATAGAAAACGAACTTTTTTTCGGACAACGAAAAAAACAACAACAGAGAAACGAGACGTGCAACATAAAGAACATTCCCTTCATCAGTTGTCCCCTGATTTATCTAATCCTATATATATATAGGCGCAGGAGTGGCTGTGTGGTAAGCAATTGGAACAAAATTGTAAACTGTGACGAAGAACACAAAGATCCACAATATATATCTATTATCTTTTACTTGTTTTAGTCATTGGATTGCGGCCATGCTTGAACACTACCTTGAACGTTTTAAGATTGGTACTCATTCTTTTAGCTAAGTTACGGGGACGTTAACAAACCAACTCCGCTGTCGAGCGATCTGGGAGACAAACACGAAGACACACATACACACATAGACACACATACATAAAAAACACACACACATACACGCACAAACACCCACATACATATATATGTATACATGACAGGCTACTTTCAGTTTCCGTCTACCAAATCCACTCTCAAGACTGATTGGCGCGGAGCTATAGTAGAAAGCACTCGCGTGTGGCGCCACATAGTGGTGCTGAATCCAGAACCATATGGTTGGGAAGAAAACTTCTTCGACGTAACCTCGCCTGCCAAACACGCGTGTTTGTGTGTATAAAGAAAAGGGTAAAGACCCGTTCGGTCATGAATGACCATGGAATTACACCTAGTAAGTTACCCTCCGAGGCACAAGTCCAGGGCAAGGTTGTTTATAGAAGACCAGCAGTCACCCATGCATATGAGCCTCCCCTTTCCACACCACCGATGTTATCCAATGGAAAAGCAAAGGGGCCGATACAGCTTGGCACCAGTGACGTCGCAACTCATTTCTACAGCTGAGTGAAGTGGAAAAACTGGAGCAACATGCTCAAGAACACAACAAACAGCTCGGTCCGGAAATCGAACTTACTACTTTATAATTGTGAGCTCGACGCTCTAACTACTCAGCCATTATATATA
>NC_068988.1:12421439-12422819 GCF_001194135.2 Octopus bimaculoides | reverse complement strand
GGGGGAGAATGTACGAAAAAACAACAACAGACGAGGACAGGTGGTGTAAACAACAAAAGGATGTATTAGTATGACGCTCGGGAATACGGAAAGTCTTTAACGTTTCGAGCTACGCTCTTCAACAGAAAAAAATACGGAGAAAACAAGGAGAAAAACACGGAGAAAAAAATTGAATAGTGTTCGGTCAACGGTCAATCATAGCTATGGCTGACCGGAAGTTAGAAATTTTACACAGGCGAGCTAAGAAAAGGGGGAGATAACAAAAGGGGGAGAAAGAACGGTGATCAAAGAACGAGGAGCTGTGTGTGTGAGAGATAGATGCTGGTGATCTTGACGTATGCATGTGTGATATTTATATAAGGGCATTACTATAGAATAATGCCACACACTAGACTTCCCGAACGAACACATTTTAGTACTGAATGCGAGGAAAGCAACCATCAGAAGAAACCAACTTTCTTTTAAATAACTCAACTATGTATCGACCGATTTCGCGATTACTAGAATACGCAACTGGTACTTAATTTATCAAACCTGAAAGGATGAAAGGTAAAGTCGACCTCGGCGGAATTTGAACTCAGAACGTAAAGACAGACGAAATACCGCTCAGCATTTCGCCCGGCGTGCTAACGTTTCTGCCAGCTCGCCGCCTTAATTATAAAATATCGTATCCATTTCAAATGTTGACACGAGGCCAGCAATTTCGGTGAGGGGGCAAGTCGATTACATCGGCCTCATTGCTCAACTGGTACTTATTTTATCGATACCGAAAGGATGAAAGGCAAAGTCGATCTCGGCACGATTTGAACTCAGAACGTAAAGACAGACAAAATACCGCGCTAAGCATTTCGCCCGGCGTGCTAACGATTCTGCCAGCTCGCCGCCTTAATTATAAAATGTAATATTGACGAATGTGTACCAATTTACTGGACAGGCAATGCTTGGAGTGTTATCGACACAAAAGTACGTTTCATCGATCGGATTTCCAGCCGGATTACTTAAAGTCAAGTAATCCGGCTAGAAAAACGGTTTATCATTGGCTGCTGATACACAAAGTTCTCATTAGATGAACCGGGTCAGAAAGTAGGAAAGTGTATAAAATGAACGGGTAGCGTGGCACCCGCAGTCTCATATTCCCTTCCCTTTTCCCGTATTCGTTTTACGCACCTCGTTCTCGGCGCATTCTTAATGAGAACCGGGTATTGATTCAGTAAGGAAGTACGCAATACACTCCTTTGCTACACGTACAGATACACGTATATACAAACACGTATATTATCGTACACATACATAGACACGCACAAGCCCACTGGTTATGTACGCGCGCGCGTATATATATATATATATATATACATATATATATATATATATATATATATA
>NC_068988.1:12417177-12420929 GCF_001194135.2 Octopus bimaculoides | reverse complement strand
ATGTATTTAACACAAACCAATAGCAGAAGGCCTGTTGTAAGGTGAACAACCCTAAATAAAAAGATTTATACTTGAAGTATTGGTTTAAAATTTTGGCTCAAGGCCAGCAGGTTCGGGGAAGACGGAAGAAGGAGAGGGTAAGTTGATTACATCGACTCCAGTGCATAACCGGTACTTATTTTATCGACCCCCAAAAGGATGAAAGGCAAAGTGGACCTCGGCGGAATTTGAACTCAAAACGTAAAGACGGATGAAATGCCGTTAAACATTTTGGCCGAAGCGGCAACGATTCTGTCAGTATGCCGCCTTATCTGTGTTTGTAACATAAAATGTGTGTTTATTATTGAATTGTAAATTTATTTCAGTTCTTAATGGAGTTCAAATCTGTCGCTACCGAAGTGACAAGATGGATTTTGAGTTAACACTGTTCCCGGGATTTGAAAAATATGTAGTTGAGTTAGTGTGTGCATATACATGTTGGTGTATGCACTTGTACGTATGGTCCGTGTGAACATGTCACTTTAGTAGTTAAGGGTTTGGACCCGCGTATACGCGTTTGTGTGTTTGTGTGTGCTTTATTACTTTTAGCATACGTATTTCTGTAGATGCACATAACCAGCAATATGCATATATTCATTTAACGGATCTCGGAATGACTTTAAAATTTCCTCTGGAACCCTATTGGATTTGGAGGATGTGCATCAGTTTTTTTTCGTAGCTTTTCTAAGTTTTGGGGCAAATCCCAGATTACATAGCCTAATACACCAATGATGAAAGGTGAAAATGAAAATTTATAGCCAAAGTACAGAACCTATAAGCCTGATTTTTTTAAATTTTGAGTTTTATTTAAGCATTTCTTGAAAGAGTTCAAATCGGTCGCTAATAAAGCGACAGGATCTTTAGAGTTAAGACAGTTCCCGATGTTTGTAAATATGTGGATGAGTTGGTGTGCTGGTTGAACTGTCGATGCATAGACACAAGTGTGTGCATCTATTCATTTAAAGAATCTTAGATGGAAATTTTTGGGGATGTCTTACATATCTTTACTGTGCCACTAATGGACTGAATTTGGAGAATCCGCGTCAAGTTTTTTTTTTGCTCTTTTTCCGTGAAGCCGAGTATTTCTAGTTTTATTGTGCAAATTTGTAGGTACATAACCTTATGCACCCATGATGATAGGAACAAATGAAGATTCAATCGTGTATGTATGATTTTTCTTTGTATGGACGTATGTGTGTGTGTGTGTGTATGTATGTATATATGTATGTATGTATGCATGTTTCTATGTATGTGTATGGATGTATGTGTGTACGTATGTGTATGTATTGTATGTATGTATGTATGTATGTATGTATGTGTGTGTATGTATGTACATACGTACTTACGTACGTATGTGCATGTATATATGTGTATGCATGCATATATGTGTATGCATGCATATATGTGTATGTATGTGCATGTATGTACGTATGTATGTGTGTGTATGTATGTACGTACGTACATACGTACGTATGTGCATGTATATATGTGTGTGTATATATGTGTATGTATGTGTATGTATGTATGTGTATGTATGTATGTTTGTATGTATGTACGTATGTATGTATGTATGCATGTATGTATGTTCTGGCGATATTTCTAAAGTCTTTCCCGTATAGAGAACCGGTTTCTCGTCCAGAAATATGACTCTTTCGTTGGAATTTTGACAACTTCAATTTGGATTGTTGTGTGTATATACGTGTGCGTGTGTGCGTGCGCACGCGTGGGTGTGCGCGCACGCATGTGTTTGGATGTATCTGTGTATGCGTACGTAGGTATATTTGTGTATGTATGATTACACGCTTCCATATGTGAAAGTAAGAATGTCATTGAATGTGTGGATCCTGAAACTGTGTGTTTTGATACACACACAGACACGTACACACACATATACACCACATACACACACACATGTATATATATGTACACCTCATACATATGTCTACATGTGTCTACATGCACTTATTACATGTAAAACTACTGGAATGTTTTACATATTTTTACAGTGGTATTAACATCTCGTAGCAATAATTTCTTAATTAGCCGTATCCTTTCTGGTTTTTGAAGTCTAACTTCCCAAGATTGGAGCCGAGTCACTTACACTCCCAAGTATTCCAGTAATAATAATAGATATAAATGTAAAGCTATATACAAAGTGAAGTAACAGCAGAATTTTCATAAGTTCGGCAGAAATGTTTACTTTTCCGTAATCGTTATGCTAACATCAGATACGCGAATGATTTTTACTATCGTACAGAATTTCTTTCTTCAATCCCAGATTGTTATGTCTGGTCTATTTTGCTTGTATTTTAACAAATTAACCAAAACCTCCATGTATATCACACTAACAGGTGACTCCAAAGGAATACATAAATGCTCCAAATCATTCAACTGGATTTTATAATTGTCCATGCGAAGTTATAAGCCGGTAAACCCGAACATGTATCAATGAAATAACTGCTACATATTACGCTGTGACTCATGTAGTAAAGAAATAAGAATGAACAGCTGAAAACAGTACTGCAAGCGTTTCAACGGCGTGGTTATTTATTTAATATTGCGGAATTCATTATGCAGTATTACATAATTTCTTATTATTATATAACAGCGTCATCTCCTCAGGCGATATACAACTTTTCATCGGCGAAATCTGGTCAATCTAAGTAACAATATTCTTTCATATTATGAGTGGTTCAACTTTCAACATCACTGTAACTTGTTATTAAATTTTTATTCTCGGGATTATCTTTTCAACGAATTGTATTGCAAAATGGTTTGGCTACTACAGCATGCGTCATATCGAGATATCCATACGCACGTACATGGAGCCTTGTCTCTTTGTTGGAAACCGGCTCCCTCTTCAGTGGAAGATTTATAATAATTAAAAAATAGAAGAGACATACATACATTGCATATATACACATATAAACACTCACAAACACACACCCGTACATATAGTTTTATATAAAATCGTGATTTTACTTGTGCCTACGTCCTGATTTATGAATTAAATTGGCCATAAGCATGAAACCCGAGGATTATCTAGCGGCTCAAGGCATGTTATAAAAAGCTACCTAGACTCGCGTCTCCAATGCATGAAATTATTAGTGGCTCGTATTTTTATACTGTGTACATTAAATAATATTTGTTTATAAAACTATATGTATAGGTGTACATATATTATGTCATACTGTAAGTATATATATATATATATGTGTGTGTGTGTGTATGTGTGTACGCATGTTATTATGTATATATGTATATCAGGAACAGAGTTAAACATGGTGAGGCACTAAACAACAAGATTGAGTAGAAAAAAGCCCTATTTGGCAATTGCTAACCGAGGATAAGATTGTGTAAACAACTCAACTCGACAAGAATATCGCCAAGATGCATAACAAATCTAAGAGAATGAAGGGAGGGGATACGAAGGGTAAGAGACGTTTCTTTAGAACTTTGAAAATATGTCTTCAATTATTCAGCTTGAAGACATTTATCAATAGGAGAATAATTCTAAACATTCGTTTGCAGTGAGTCAAAATGGCTGAGAGGATTCTATAACTTGGGAGTAAAGTAGTTGCCGAAAATTTGTTGTAATTGCCAGAAAAATGATTTAAATATGTTATCAGTATAAAACACAGACACACGCAAATATATATATACATACGTACATATATAAATATATACATACATACATACATACATACATATAT
>NC_068988.1:12412798-12416418 GCF_001194135.2 Octopus bimaculoides | reverse complement strand
ATATATATATATATATATATATATATATATATATATATAGGAGTGCAAAAGTAGGTATACAGTCAGTATCACATCAATGTTATAATAATACTTCATTAAAATTACTAGCACATTAAATTAGTTAGCTTAATTTTTGATATTTTCAGTGTCATTAATCACAGGAATACATTTATCATAACTATAATAATACTTTTATCGTAACTTTTCCTTGTTTTGATAAAAGTAAATGACCATCGTACGTGTTTTCTTTTTCATAACTGTATACCTACTTTTGCACCACCCTGTGTGTGTATGTATATATTTTTGCGGGAGCAACTGTTTTATCGAAAGCGTATATTGTTGTTAAATGTTCGAAATACGAGACTAGAAAAACAGCCAACAACTGATGAAGGATCGTTCTTTATGTTGCTTGTTTTATTTTCCATTTGTGTTTTTTTTTTTTTCGTTGTTCGAAAGAATAATTTATATTATTTCCAGCAGGTAGACATACTTGGTATGTCCTTTGATTAATTTTTATCCTTCAGCTATTTAATGCTTTTTTGGGCCTGCAATCACCTGTATTATTGATTCTGTTATTATCATTTTTAATTGTTATACTAGATAATAATAGAGTCAATAATATCTTCGTAAATATTTTCTCCTGAATTATTTGCTCCGTTTTGAAATATATATATATATATATATATATATATATATATATATAATTAATGTAGTAGCGGTTTAGCAATGTGTTACCAAAAAGGAAAACTATAATTGTCATTAAATTATAACTGAGTGTTTGGACACCTAAAATGTTAGAAATAAGAGCTAAATCCATCTAATGTTACAGTCAAAGCACATAATTGTATGCACACACACACACACACACACACACACATATATAATCCTTTCTATTACAGGCACAAAATCTGAAATTTTGGGGGAGGGCACTAGTCGCTTACATCGACCCCAGAATTTCACTGGTACTTAATTTATTGACCTCGAAATGCTGAAAAGCAAAGTCTACCTCAGCGGAATTTGAACTCAGAGCGTAGCGACGGGTTGAAATACGACCAGCGTTCTAACGACTCTGCCAGCTCGCCGCCATACATACATAGATACATGCATGTATGTATGTATGTATGTATGTATGTATGTATGTATGTATGTATGTATGTATGTATGTATAATAAAAATTACATATATGTGAACAGTGTAAGTGGTGTGTTTGCGTAGTGTATTTGTAGTATAGTCTGATAACTTAAGAACATATGGTGTGGAAGAGTGTAGCATGGTTTGATTTTAGAACCAAATTCTGGAAGAGTAAATCTATTCTCGGCATCAGTATTTTGAGTGGTAGTCTTCAAGAACTAAATGAATTTCTTTGACCTAATTACAAACCGTATGCTTAAAGCCACGGCTTCGCGTTTTCCCTTTTGTTATTTTTTTCTGTGTGTGTCAGTGTATGAGCATGCATGTGTGTACGTATGTGGGTGTATATGTGTGTATGTATGAGTGTGTGAATATCCATGCGTGCATGTGTGTGTGTGTGTGTGTGTGTGTGCGTGTGTGTGTTTAGGGGGGCTTGAAAAAAGTCGTTCCGATAACGCATTTCCCCACCCACCTTCGTTCTCTCATTTTTATCCTCTCGGTTTGTTCCCAGCTACCCTCAACCACCACCCAACCACGTCATCTCACGACCCCAGGGAGCATTTAGGTTTGAGAGCATGAACGGCGGGGGCTGAGAGAGGTGAGAGGTGGTTGAATATATTCGCCAGTTCTAACCGCGACGCCCTTCCCCTTCCCAGATTCCTTGATTCACGTTACAGTGGTTCTTATAATATGATTCAATTCAATTGTATGCTTGAATTCTTTCTTAAAAGATGACGCTAATCAGATGCTCAATGGTTCGTTCCCACATCGACGGCAGAGAGTGTATATGTATAATACGTATATATATATATCATAATATTAGGGTAATAAAAAATATTAGAAATTTCTACTACCAGTGGCCTAGCATGTAAAACATTTTTTAGTCAATAAACTATATATTCTTCATCTAAATACAGTGTACATTTAAACACATAACAGGTATCCGTCATAGGATTCCTTGCACGCTAGAAGGTAGAGCTAAAATCCAAACCACTATTTAGGGATAAACTTCGAAGAGAATGAAAAATAAAAACATTTACCATTTATCTCCTGGACCATGGTTTCAGACATTGTTTAGCAAACAAAATAATTTGCTAGGCGAAGTCTTCATCAGCAGGTACACCTAGATTAAACAAATAAGTACGAGGCAATCCAGCATATGCCCCGTGCTTATACATTCTAATTTTTCAAATCTATCGCGCAAGCGCAGTTTTTTGTTGGCAGTAAATAAAAATAATGCCGGCGTTCCATTCGAAAATTTTCCAGAAAAAAATTATCAATAATGATAATATCAGGGTAATAAAAAAATATCAGAAATTTCTACTACCAGTGGCTTAGCGTGTAAAAATATTTTTAGTCAATAGACTATATATTATTCAAAAAAATACAGTGTATATTTAAACACATAAGAGGTATCCATCATAGGATTCCTAGAAGGAAGAGCTAAAATCAAAATCACTATTAGGGATAAACTTCGAAGGGATGCGTTTGCATGGTAGATTTGAAAAATTAGAATGTATAAGCAAGGGGCATATGCTGGATTGCCTCATACTTATATGTTTAATCTAGGTGTGCCTGCTGATGAAGACTTTCCCTTGCAAATTATTTTATTTTGTGATTAAACCAAAGATGGAATCTAAAGGACAAATGTAGCTGTGACCATTATTTTTCTTTCGTAATTTATTAATTATCTTTCAACAATTCATAGAGTGCACGCAGAGCATTGAGAATCCAAACAATGGCGTATCTGTATTCGTCGGAATAGTGTCCTCATCTTGGTTGTAGCTTGAGGCAAGGCACTAAGCTGAAACAGGCTGAAGATTACAACACTCGAAACGTAGTGAAAGAAACAACGAAGATGAGGAAACCACTCCGACTAAAGCATAATATAACATTTCTCATCACAGAAAATACAGAAGTGCATTATCCAATTGGTACGGCGCCAGCACAAGACATCAATGAACGTTTATAAGCCTTAAAAATTCACTCTGACATTGCCTATGGGCATAGCGTAATGGATAAAAACGCTTATTATTATTATTATTATTATTACTACTTAAGAGAGCGAGCTGACAGAATCGTTAACCCGCTGGACGAAATGCTTAACGGCTTTTTATCCGTTGTTACGTTCTGAGTTCAAATTCCGCGGAGGTCGACATTGCCTTTTATCCTTTAGGGGTCGATAAATTAAGTACCAGTGAGACACTGGGGTCAATGTTGTAGACTAGTTCCCTCCCCCGAAATTTGAGGCTCAGTAGAAAGAATTATTATTATTATCATTATTTAAGGCGGCGAAGTGTTAGAATCTTTAGAACGCTGGACGAAATCTTTAGCGGTATTTTGCCAGTCGCAACGTTCTGATTTCAAATTTCGCCGAGGTCGATTTTATCTTTCCTCCTTTCGTATATTTGTGTATATATGTATATATGTATATACATATGTATGTAATTTAAGTATGTATATATATTTATATATATATATATATATAT
>NC_068988.1:12412062-12412596 GCF_001194135.2 Octopus bimaculoides | reverse complement strand
CACCACCACCACCACCACTACCACCACCACCACCAGTACCAACAACAACAACAACAACAAACATAACAGCATAATCAAAAGCCGAAAACTGCTTCCCTATAAAACAAGGGCCTTGTTAGTTAGCCTATCACTTTGGAGTTTCAAGGGTTTCTATTAAAGTTTGGGGTGGGGTGGGGGTCTGTGGAGGAGGTAGGTAGTGGCTTGACATGATTATCCTAAGCTAATATTTACTTTCATTAACTAGTAATGCTATTTCGTGCAGTATGTGTGTGTGTGTGTGTGTGTTGTGTATACAGACATACATTCAAATACACACACATACACACACTGACACACACATACACACGGATATATGTATGTATGTATGTGTATGTATATATATATACATATACAAATACACGTGTGTGTATACACGCACATATACATATAAATATATATACAACCGATTATATGTTTGTATATATATATATGTGTGTTTTATACACACACACACACACACACACACACACACACACACACACACACACACACACA
>NC_068988.1:12407991-12412036 GCF_001194135.2 Octopus bimaculoides | reverse complement strand
ATATATATATATATATATATATATATACGTATATATATGTACCCGCGTGTATACATACATTCATGCACATGTATAGTGAATAGAATACATGTTGCTCCATCTGCAGGTATCCCTCTCTCACCAACTCCCAACAGAATCCATTTTTATGGCGGCATTGTTTTCACGATTCGTCACCCTTGTCCAGCTCGTCACGAGCAACAACATGACGTGGGTTACTTCAAAGCCCGCAAAACAACCACAACAACAACAACAACAAAAAGATTCCCAAACAGTGAAGAAATGCATGTAGACTAAGCATGGAATTAGCGACTACGTAACTATAGTGTTGCACACAGTGAGAAGCTTTGCAGATTGTGAACGAGCGTTTTGTACGACGACTTCAGGATTAAGAACTCTCGGTCACAACCCACAAGTTACTCCTTGAAAATTAAAATAGTATTGTCTCAATCAAACACGGCACAATAGCACAATGGTTGAAGATATGTGAGTGACACAGATATGGATCGGCTGGAACCAGTTGTAATAGAATATCAAAACACTGAATGTTCCATAAGAAAATTCCTTATTTTAAGCAGTTATTTCCTTGTTACTTAGCTCTAAGTCAGCTTAGATTGAGCTGACCCACGATCAAAGTCGTTGCAACTGTGACTATCCCATCGTGCTGTATATCAAAAAATAAATTTTGTCCTACGGGTTCTTCTTTACTGGAAACAATAGGGTGTAATTTGAGAGAGATTTTGCTACTTTTTCTAGTCGATCCAATGTCTACATATTCACACATATTCGAATCTACGTATGCACACATATTTGTATCTTCGATTCGAATATGTGGAAGATTGAAGAAGATTTAACTGTTTCTTCTTGATGGTCGAGTGACTACATAGACACACACATTATGTCGAAGAAAGTAAGGCGGCTAACTGGCAGAATCGTTAGCACGCCGGACGAAAAATGCTTAGCGATGTTTGTCCCGTTGCTACGTTCTGAGTTCAAATTCCGCCGGGGGTCGACTTTCATCCTCTCGCAGTAAATAAATTGAGTACTGGGGTCGATGTAATCAACTAGTCTACCATCCTCAAATTCCAGGCCTTGTGCCTATAGTTTTTATTTTATTTAAAGCCTAGCCAGGCTAATGGGCCAGGTTTCCCGGTTTCTATGGCGTATGCGTTCCCCCCTCCCCTGCTGGACGGGACGCCAGTCCATCGCAGCGTTACTCAAGAAACAGGAAGAAAGAGTGAGAGAAAGTTGGGGCGAAAGAGTACAGCAGGGGTCGCCACTACCCCTGCCGGAGCCTTGTGGAGCTCTAGGTGTTTTCGCCCAATAAACACACACAACGCCCGGTCTGGGAATCGAAACCGCGATCCTCCGATCGCGAGTCCACTGCCCTAACCACTGGGCCATTGCGCCTCCACTGTGCCTATAGTAGAAAGGGTTATTTCGAAGACAGTAGATGCCTTGTTACAGACTGTACCATTGTAGATTGAGGGTAATTTAGCTATGTTTTCTGATTGAGTGAATAACGACATAAGCACATACGTCGGTCCGAAAACGCGAGATAAGTAATTTGAGTGAGGTTTAGCTACATTTTCTAACATATCGAATAATTATATATACACACATATTTATTCTAGTTGAAGACGATATGTGTATGATTCGAAGGAAATTTAGCTAGTTCTTCTTGCAAGATGCGTGACAACAGAGACACGCAGGTCAAAATACATGATGGCTGTTTTGGGGTTCTAACTGCAACTTCTAACAGCTTGCGTGACTACATAGAGACTCACTCGTTAGCTCTGATACATTGTGTATGATTTAACCCTTTCCCTGTTTCGTGTGTCACGTGTAATACACAGAACATATTTCCATGGCATTCAGACATCATATATTTTATTTATTTACTTTTTTAATTAATCCAATTTACATCGAATATTTTTTTTACCGATTACAATAATATAGATTACAAAAATTTCTTTTCAGAAATTGCATAAGAAACCGGATTATTTGGGTCATTTGGGCAAATTGGTAGGAGGTAAAAAAATATAAAAGTCAATAATTATAAAATGAAAACAAAAAGAAACATCCTTTGCATGCAAACAAGGCGGTCAAAAACGTATATAAAGACAAAATCTCTTTATGTCTGGAAATATAGAATATTAGAAGTGTTATAAATACTGTTGGTCGATAAAATGGAGTTAAAAAGTGAATTTGGTCCAGCAGAAGGTAGGTTTTTAATGATTTTTTTGAAATTTGAAAGCGAAAAAATGTTTTTTAGCTTTCGTGGCAAAATATATAATACACATTCCCAATCTTTTCAACCATAAGAGTAACTTGTGACTTATGAAATGAAAGCTTTATACTACGCGGAACGTTTGAAACAAGAGTTAACTTAAAAATCTAGAAGCAAACATACATGTTTAGGAAAAACTTATGAATGTTTGGACAGACAAAGGGTTAAAGGAGATTTCACTGGTATTTCTACCAGTTCTAATGACCACGTAGAGGAAAATCCTGTACTATGCCCCAACAGCTCTCTCACTCTGCTAGGAACAACACTAACAGCTAAACAGATACAATCATAACAACGACGAAAATATTGTCAATTCATTAGCCTGTAAGATAAGCCTGCGTCTCCGTTCTTTTGAATTCTTTTCATCTCTGCTAACATCAACTGTCTAAGTGTAATAGAGCCATTACTTCCTGAATTTGAAAATAAACAAGACACTGGCAAATGTAAAGCACACACGCACATACTCACGTGCACGCACACACACACACACACACACACACACACACACACACACACACACACACACACACACACACACACAGATGTATGCCGCTATGCACACTCACACAAACAAATGTATGCCGCTATGTACACTCACACACATTTTATGAGTGCGTGCGAGTTTGTGTGTGTGTGTGTGTGTGTGTGTGTGTGTGTGTGTGTGTGTACATACATATATTCTTTCATATAGACCACATATACATATACACAAACATACATTTATATCTATCCATATATATATGTATAGATATATATATTATTATGCATATATGTGTGCGCGTGTGTGTATGTTAGTATATATATATACACATACAAGTGTGTACGTAAGCATATATGCGTGTGTATTTGTGTGTGTAAATTTCGTTTTTGTATATATGTAAGGGGCGCGCGCGCGTGTAGGCGTGTGAAATTTAATGTATGTGTAACTATAATTTTTTTAATTATACGCCTAGCTACGAAATGTAAACAAATTTTCATATCTCTATTTGTGTGTGCGTGAGGAGGAAGAATATTAGGAATAACCTGACTAGTTTCACCTCTATTTGGAAAGTCATCGGAAGGAAAAAAATATAATATAAAATAATACAATACAATGTCATATAGTATAATATGTTAATTATTAGCAGCAGAATCAGTGTTGATACCAAAAGACAATCTTTATATCCAACTTAACGTTGATGTTTTGTTAGAACGCCGGAAACTGTGGTATTCGCCTTCGGAGGACCACTCATCTGGACGCTCGAGTGCTTTTACACGTCATGCGTCTATACCAGAGATCCTTACAAGGCAAATAACGCAGTAGTTAGCACTCTACGGAAATATCCACGTTAAGTTGGATATACAAGTTGCCTTTTAACATATAATAAAATGGAACACTAAGGCTTTATCTTCTACGCCATTGCGACTTCGTTAGTGAGCTCAGCTAAAGATTAAGAGAATGGAAATTCACTTGACAATTTCTGATTAGAAAAAAGCGATGTGAAATGACAAGGTGTGACCAAAATTTAAGGTCAAATTTCCATTTTATTTTTCAATTACCGATGTAGAAAGAAACATTTGTTCTGGCCGTGGAGTGACTTTATTTTCTTTTCTTTTCTTTTCTTTTCTTTTTATTTTATTCTTCTTCTCTTTTTGCCAAGATGTCGATTGTTAAATTCCCCGAGGTTGGCTTAAGTGAAAATAAAATGTATCAATTTTTAGTTGTGGCACGCAGTGTAGATGGGTGGCATGGACGTATAACTATACAACATATATATA
>NC_068988.1:12405607-12407128 GCF_001194135.2 Octopus bimaculoides | reverse complement strand
TATATATATATATATATATATATGTATGTGGATTTTGTGTATGTGCTTAAATGGGTAACATTGTCAAATGATCGTATTTACGTTCGAGGTTGTCTTTATTGTTTCCTTTGAGACTGTATGTTTGTAGCATTATAAGTGGATTAATTTATGTGTGCGCATGCGTGTTTCTCGAGAGATGTTGACGATAAATGAGAAACTATCGTACGTTATTCAACCGTGCAGTCAAAGTTAATGAAATGGGCTTAAGAAATTTAGGCTTTTTAATAATGAACTTTGTGACAAATAGAATATATTGTGTCAAGTGCACATGAAACCTGATGTTAGAATCGTTGTAAATAATAGCCGTCTACATAGCATACTTCAAGTATAGACTCTGTTGGCAGGCAAGATGCTGTAGTTTCTGTCAGAGGTAAAACCTCTTATAGACGTCATATATTTATATATATAATATATATTTATAATATTCAGGCATACTCGCCTATCACTTGGGATATCCCAGAAACAGCAGTGAGACCTTAACTAATTTAAGAATAATATGGAATGATGTATACGCTTGTTATGCCTCGGTGTTTGTTGTCCTCTATCACAAATGCGTATATATATATATATATATATATATATATATATATATGTAAAGTAGTTGTATATTGTCAACTTAACATGACAGTCCCATGAAGCGAATCATACTACTGCTATTTAGCCCTAGGAAGCTGCACAGCATACAACTACTTTATCGTATCACTACTGCTTAAGTCTCTCTGAGAGATTTAGAAATGTATCATATCTAATATATATATATATAAAGAGGGGCATGTCAAAATATTTAATATGTAAGATAGCATAGAGGACACATCGTATATGTGTTTATGCCAGCAATGCATATATATTCTTTGGCCACGTGTTAATAAGTCTGCTTCTTCTCATCAAATTCTACTTTATATATATATATATATATACATACACATAGCCACATATATGCGCTGTATATATTCTGTGTATATATTCTCCGTGTGTATGTGTTTGTGCGTAGAAAAATATGTGTAGATGTTGGACTATGTGTAAGTGAGCGTACATAAACACAGGATTGGTTTATGTACAAAGAGAATATATTTATATATCGGCAATGTTACGTTTAACACCTAAATGATTAGTTGATATTGCATTCCTTGGCGTCTTTGGAAGTTAGCCTTTAAAGAATTCCTGAAACTGGAATTGCAGCTCCCATCACCCTAAACACACGCACACACACATACACTAACATCCCTACACCTACACCCACACATACACCCACGCCCATGCACTCCCCCACTTATATGTATGAACGTATGCCTATATATGTGTGTGTGTGTGTGTGTGTGTGTGTGTGTGTGTGTGTGCGTATAAATGTACACACTTCGGTACATACAAACGTAAATATACCATGTAGCAGATTTATTTAAGCAGGTGCCATGTAAGCATAAACAGAATTCGTAGAGTAAGCAAGAAGCAATTGATGTTAGATATACATACATACGTATATAT
>NC_068988.1:12403164-12405535 GCF_001194135.2 Octopus bimaculoides | reverse complement strand
ATATATATGTATATATATATATACACATCTATATCTATCTATCTATCTATCTATCTATCTATCT
This sequence comes from Octopus bimaculoides, assembly GCF_001194135.2. NCBI lineage: Eukaryota > Metazoa > Mollusca > Cephalopoda > Octopoda > Octopodidae > Octopus > Octopus bimaculoides. Next base: position 12,405,471 of record NC_068988.1, on the reverse strand, counting down.
ATCTATCTATATGATTAAGTAAGATGGGTGTGTATTTATTGAGGAATTACCTGAACATCGTCAGCAGAAAACAGGCTGTGATGCCTATTGCGCCTTGAAAAAATAATTAAAAACGGGGTCATCGCCATCATCATCATCATCATCATAATCATAACCACCACCACCACCACCAGCATCATCATCATCATCTAAAATGTACTTTCCGAGTAATGCTGATAACTGACGAATTTGAGCGTCGGCAATTTTTTTCACCTAACTGGGGGTTTATGCTCACGTAATTGATGTCTACCAGTCTCACGAAACCCGTGTACGTTATATAAAGCTTTAATACCAACTAAGTTTTCTTCGTTCCTTTTCAATGTACGTCGCGAGGACCCCGCATTCTAACCTATCTGGAGTTATGAAGACTAAACTAACCACGTCGATCGGTTCTGCATCTTACACCTATACGCGTATATGTATTATTTTATATACGTGCGTGCACGTGCGCGCGCGTGTGTGTGCGTGCGTGCGCGAGCTGAGAACGCTTGTTATGCAGAAACATATGTCCATAGCGTTCCTCCTGTCTTCAGAGAAAATAAGTCTACTTTCCATTAAGATCGTATCAGTCCCGAGAACTCTTGATTCTTAGATTTTTTAAGGTTATCTCCCCTCCTGTTTAGAGGCATTTGCAGTTGCTGTTAGGTGTTTGTTTAACGTCTCTCGAAACGAAAGTGATTTCACCAAGCCAAGAATTCATCTTGTAAAAAATCGTTTATGCTCTATAACATTAGATCTGTGTCATTTGGTTAATTACGTCTGTGTTATAGATGTGGTCGATCAAATAGCTTGTAGACCTGGGTCTACACGTCATCATCGTCATCATGATGACGATAATGATGATGATGATAATAGTCATCACCAAAAACAACAAAAACAGATATTTTGGATTACACTTGACAAGGGAGATAATACATCAACACATTTGTTAAACATTACATTTGTGGGTTGTACCTCATCGTTCGACCAATGATCAAGGTACGTGAGGTATACTAGGGTTGTACTAACCTGGGGCTATACACCACAAGTAACTCCACCACAGCAACGATTACCATTATCCTTATCATCACCGAGACCAACAACTACAAGAAACGTTTGGATTAGATTTGATAAGGGAAGTAATGCAATGAAGCATTTCTGAAAGAATAAGTTTGTCGGTTGTGCCTAGCTTTTCGATTAATTATGTTGGGAACGAGAGGTGTAATTGAACGGAACTAACCTAAGTCTAAACACTAGCACCAGCTTCAGTAGCAACAACAACAACAATGAAGACGACGACGACTACAACGACAACAACTGTAGAGGCAACTGACAAACGATTGCAGAATATCTGATTGCAGCAAATAAGCGTTTTAAGGGATGAATTACAAGGTATTTATATGGGGTATTTTAAAGAGGCTATTAGAATGCACTTAATCACCTTCAGCACCTAGTAACACACACACACAGACACCCACACACACACATACATACACACACACGTGCACACACACTTGCACACACACGTGCACAGACACAGACATCCACACACATACACACACATACACACATAAACACACACACACACACACACACACGCACACATACACACACGCGCGCATCATATAACTATCCCTGCAAAAATTTTCGGCTCATATAAACTACGTCAGTAACCCATCGCAATAACACCAAGCACTTAAAAGTAATATTAACCCTACACTAACCCTAACTGAAACATCTTGCTGTCGTTGTTGTTCTGATGTTGTTGTTGTTGTTATTGTTGTTAAGAGAATTGCACCAGCTTATATGTCTACTTTAGCTATTTCCTCGTAAAACATATTACACATTAATGTACAGACATTCATAAGTGCGGCACGTGAGTATACACACACACACGCGCGCACGCACACACACACACACACACACACACACACGCAGCCACACACGCATACATATATATATATATATATATATATATGCACATACACATGCATCATTATATATACATACATATGATTACATATTCATACTTATATACTTATGTGTGTGTATATTACATAGACACGTACATACACTCCTTATATTTATATATATATGTGTGTGTGTCTGTGTGTGTGGGGTTATGTTTGTGTGAGCGCCTTAATATAAATGCATATATATACATAACACACACACACACACACACACACACACATATATATATACATATATATACATATATATATATATATATATATATATATGTGTGTGTGTGTGTGTGTGTGCGTACGTATGTTATGTATATATATA
>NC_068988.1:12402041-12403149 GCF_001194135.2 Octopus bimaculoides | reverse complement strand
CCTTATATTTATATATATATGTGTGTGTGTCTGTGTGTGTGGGGTTATGTTTGTGTGAGCGCCTTAATATAAATGCATATATATACATAACACACACACACACACACACACACACACATATATATATATGTATGTATGTATATATACACGTGTATATGAACGTGTGGCTGCGTGAATGAATGCACGTGTATGTGTTTACGTAAGTGGATGTATCTGCTCTCAGGCCACAAGCATATCTATATGTCTAGCAATGTAATCAAATTGCAATGACGTGTAAACAAACGATAAAGTGTTGTGTGATTTCAGACTATTAATTGGTCCGACAGACTCCTCTCAACAATTCAATGGAAATTATCGCCATATTTCTTTCACTGTGTTTCACATATTCCTCTCTCACTCCCTCCGTCTCTCTCTCTTTCTCTCTTCCTTCTCTTTCATTTTCTTTTCCCTCCCTCTTTCTCTTTCTCTCTCTATTTGTTTTGCACCATAAAAAGGTTAAAGTTGTTTCCGAGATGTGCGTATACACCTAAAGGTATACAGACCTGCGTACACACAGCCACATACGAATACATGATACATACGAATACAGGCACATACGAATACATATAGATAGATAGATAGATAGATAGATACATACATACATACATACATATATACATAACAGACACATGTATATATGCTCGCACACAGTGAGCTCGCAAATTAATAAATATTTGCATATATACATATACATACACACGTATATAAATACTAGCAGAAATACCCGGCTTTGCCCGGGTTAAAGAGAATAATGAAATCTAAAAACGCCGTCTAGACTACGCAACCCTCAACTGTTAGTAGCTACGATACCATATTTCTACATTAATAACTCTCCAATCCATGCCAGCATGGAACATAGACATTAAGTGGAATGCCAGTCTCTCATCTAGGAGGGCCTTGAAATCAATGTTACCAACTGGGGACTATGTGTGTCGCAGTGATAATAAAAAGACCCAAAGGAGGTCTGCAACGAAATAATTTTACTCAACACTTTGCAAGTGAATCAGTGGAGGCAAAGATGCGTCTCATTTACTTGACAATTTATGCACCACATTGCAGAAATCCCAAT
>NC_068988.1:12396263-12400390 GCF_001194135.2 Octopus bimaculoides | reverse complement strand
TATATATATATATATATGCAACAAGCTTCTTTCAGTTTCCGTTTACCAAATCCATTCACAAGGCTTTGATCGGCCCGAGGTTATCGTAGAAGACAGTTGCCTAAGGTTCCACGCAGTGGGACTGAACCCAGAACCATGTGGTTGGTAAGCAAGCTACTTACCACACAGCCACTCCTGCGCCTATATATTTATATATATAACCAGCCGAAATTGCAAAGATAATCTGGATCTCGACTGAAGAAAGAAAACTCCGAATGACCTGTCCTTGTTTTCTTTGTATCGTCTGTCTGGATGTTTTTTTGCCCCTTTCTTGTATCACCTTACTGTCTGGATGTTTTGCGTTCTTGTCCCATTCTATATTATATATATATATATGTGTATATATATCTCTGTGTGTGTTTGTAGCTTGGCTTAGCGTCCCTTTCCAGCGCGTGGCTTTACTTATAGTAACAACCCTTAATGTAATAATGTATTTTAAAAGAATCCCAAAATTATATCCGTAGTATTAAATTTTTACCTTAATTGATTTTACATGCTGGCTACTTGATAAAATCTTAAATAGATTTTATCTTTATATGTAATTGATAAATATGAATATATATATATATATATATATATATAATGTATTTATATCATGTACATTAAATGTAGATTACGACTAATTTGCTGTGTTAAAAATCTGTTGTTGAACTAAGTTCAGTTAAGCACAAACACATTAGCAGCTAAACTTAATGTAGAGGTTAAGCTCGGGTTACACTATACTACTACTACTACTACTACTACTACTACTACTACTACTACTACTACTACTACTACTACGACGACGACTACTACTTATTGATTTACTTATTTCAGTATATTATACTGGCACTAGACTGGGGTACTGCCTTCAAATATTGCAATTCAATTAATATCGAACTCCCATCCTCCCGATAACTAAGCCCTTTGGGAACTTATTCAATCCCTAACTGACAAATGATTGAGACTAAACAACGGTAACATTTAACAAAACTGAACCAAAATTACGAAATATAATTTTTAACTCTAAGAATAGTCTCTTTTACTCTTTTTACTCTCTTTTACTTGTTTCAGTCATTTAACTGCGGCCATGCTGGAGCACCGCCTTTAGTCGAGCAAATCGACTTATTCCATCGGTCTCTCTTGCCGAACCGCTAAGTTACGGGGACATAAACACACCACCATCGGTTGTCAAGCGATGTTGGGGAGACAAACACAGACACACAAACACATATGTATATATATACACATATATACGACGGGCTTCTTTCAGTTTCCGTCTACCAAATCCACTCACAAAGCTTTGGTCGGCCCGAGGCTATTGTAGAAGACAATTGCCCAAGTTGCCAGGCAGTGGGACTGAACCCGGAACCATGTGGTTGGTAAGCAAGCTACTTACCACACAGCCACTCCTGCGCCTTCGTTAAATGCTCTGGGTAATCACACTATGTTTGCTACTAAAAGAAAAACTGGGCTCTGGGATAGGATATGATCTCACCTCGGAATAGATTTATAGCAGCTCTGAGCTGTTGCCCATAATGCACAGCCTGTATGTATCAGTGAACGGAAACTGTAAACCGTAGTTCATGATATCAACGCTTACAGAGGTTCCCGTAGAGGGAATTTTTTTCAAAGACCAACAGCTCCTGTTAATCTGATTGCTGGAAACTCTAATCTCCCATGAGATGGATTTTGACAATTTTGTTTAGATTTAGTTCCATATCTTTATCTGTAGCGGTACGGGATTGGTGCGGCATAGAAAGAAAAGGAGGTAGAGATGAGAAAACAAGGAAGAGAGACATAGAAAAAAAAAAGCAAAACAAAACACACTGAGAGAGAGAGAGAGAGAGAGAGAGAGAGAGAGAGAGAGAGAGAGAGAGAGAGAGAAAGAGAGAGAATGTGTGTGGGAGAGGAAAACGGTAAAAAAAATAAGGAAAGTATGAAGAAATAAGATTATTATCCTTTATTTCTTTTTTCATATCTTTTACATGTTTCAGATATTGGACTGCGGCCATGCTGGAGCACCACCTTCGAACAAATCGACCCCAGTACTATTTTTTGAAAGTCTGGTTTTGTTTTATCACCTCTGCCTTAGCGAAGGCGGAGGTATTGTTTTCAGTTGCATTTGTTTGTTTGTTTGTCTGTGGACAAGATATCTCAAGAACCGCTGGATTGATTCAGATGGAACTGTCAGAAATGTTTAGCTTCGTGCCTGGCACGAACTGATTAGATTTTGGGATCGATCCGGTGCTGGACAAAGATTCTGGATTATTTTTTCCTGTTTTGTTTTTACTTCATTTTTGAGAGCGGTCGGGTTCATTTTTAGTTTGTGAGAGCAATCGAGTTTATTTCAGATATTCTCATTTAAAAAATCATCTCCGGCTAATCGTTGAGAAGATGTTGGTGTTGCTTTGGCAGAGGTTTGCGCTCTCTGAGTGCTCTTGTTGTAAGTATTATTTGATTTTCTGCCTGAAGAATCTCTATTAGTAAATTTCTTACATCTTTATCCAACATGTAAATTTTTGTAAATCCTATTAGGAAATGAAACATGTGCAATGGCGAATAGATAATATCAAAAAATTTTCAAATTTCTTGTTTTGATGTATACATACATACATACATACATACATACATACATACATACATACATACATAAAGCGGCGAGCTGGCAGAATCGTTAGCACGTCGGACGAAATGCTTAGCAGTGTCTTTCATAGTGCTACGTTCTGAGTTCAAATTCCGCCGAGGTCGACTTTGCCTTTCATCCTTTAGGGGTCAATAAAGTAAGTACCACTTGAGTACTAGGGTCGATGCAATCGTCTTATCACTCCTCCAAAATTTGTTGTATTTGGGGATGGTCATGTTGCCGATTTATATATATAAGTATACCAATTTTTCCTCGGGATGTTACTCCGTATATTTTAAAGAAATTATCCGGAAGTCTTGATCCATGTACCTATTAGTATTTGTATATGCATTAAAATAATCTTATGGCAATATACTCTATATTTCTTTCCTTTCATCTCTACCCTAGTCAGAATAACCCCCATTGTAACTGTAATTAATTCGATAAATTTACAATTTGATTACTCCACAGACTTATACAATTATGATACCTCATAGGTTCATTATCTTCTCTAAGCTCAACCTCTATCCTAACATGAATACCTTCTGTTTCTCGATTAGAACGACTCCAATATGCAACTGGTTCTTAATTTATCGATCTCGAAAGGATGAAAGGCAAAGTCGACCTCGGCGGAATTTGAACTCAGAACGTAGCGACAGGCGAAATACCGCTAAGCATTTCGCCCGGCGTACTAACGTTTCTGCCAGCACGCCGCCTTCTATACAGACATACATATATTGAAAGAAGCGTGACATGTTCTCAAATAGGTGTATGTATGCGTGAATGTGAAGGTGTCTATACGTGTGACTGCGTGTGTTTGTGTGAATGCGTATATGTATATACATGGGTGTTCTTGTGTATAAATGTATAATTGAAAAAAAAAAAGCAAAAAAACAACAACAACCAAAACTTAAAGAAGGGAAAGGAAAACATTATCCGGCTCAGGGTTTCAATATTGCTTTCAAATACAGTGCCAACGATAATATAAATTATAAAAATAAATATTGAACAAAAACAAAGTAAAAACCATTTAAAAAAGTAAACTGTCATCATAAGCTTGTGTCATCGGTTAATTTAAATAAGTCCGTCGCCGGAATGGATTGAAAAGCGATGAGGCTATAAAAAAATATAATCCATACATATACATATACATACATACACACACACACACACACACACACACACATATATATATATATATATATATATATATATATATATATATATATATATATACGTATGTATGAGAGTGTGTATAAGTATATATAAATACATGTACATATATATGTGTATGTATATATGTGTATAAATATATATATGTATACGTATACATGCTCTCATACATACATACATACATACATACATACATACATACATACATACATATATATATATATATATATATGTATGTATGTATATATATATATATATCAGACAACACAACATTTGAGGTGTCAAAGAAGAATTTGTCGGCGAAGAATAC
>NC_068988.1:12395131-12395785 GCF_001194135.2 Octopus bimaculoides | reverse complement strand
CACACACACACACAGACACACACACACACAGACACACACACACACAGACACACACACACACACACACACAAATACACACATACACAAACATACACACACACGTACACACACAAACACACAAGCAGTTGTCTTCTAGCACGCCCGACATCGATCCAAAATTTCTGAGAGCCCATGTTATTGAATCTACGAGGGGGTTACTGAAAACTTTCTGGCTTTAGAGGTATTGTGAATAGCCTAGCTGAAGGCCCAACACTCCGTATTCTTTTGCAGGGCTTAGAAAAGCTGAAGGGTCGCTGCAATAAATGTGTGAATCTGAGAGGTGAATATGTTGCATAAAATCATGATTAACCGATCCTCTTGTATTTTCTATTAATCAATGCCAGGAACTTTTCAGCACCCCCTCGTACATTAGGTTCATCCATCCTTTTGACACACACGCGCACACACACACACACATATACACACAGATATACTCGTGTTTTGAATTCTAGTTATCCAGTCTATTCAATCAGAGTTGTTCGACTAAGCCCTTCATGGCGGTACCTCATCATGGTTGCAGTCCAATAAATGAAACAATTAAAAGACACACACACATACACACACACACACACACATACACACACACACACACACACACACACACACACACACACA
>NC_068988.1:12393685-12394808 GCF_001194135.2 Octopus bimaculoides | reverse complement strand
CATTTGGAACATCTATCATAGGGCTCCAAACTACCATAATGGTGAGACGCACGTTGGAACTTTAAAATATACTTGTGTTCGTCCTTAGTTTTTGAAGCTCCCACACACGATCGTTGCTGAAAAACATTCAATTGTATATTAATTATAATGAATAAACTTATATAATGACGTTTGAATATAAACTCAACAACTTAGAGCTGGTGTGCGGTGCAAAAACAAATGCTGTGACCTGTGTGTGTGTATGTGTGTTATGTTAATGGTATTTTGTCTTACTACCCAACTCTTCTCTCTTTAAACTAATATAAAACAGTTGATCTTAATCATACACATCGTATTATAAAGCCACCAGTGATTCAGATCTTTGTCTCCTCACCATTCAATGCAGACGACAATCGTATACCATATTTTAAATATCGAAAAATTATTCAATTATATTCATTGAAAATTCTTTTTTATTGGTATGTCTTTGTTCCATATTCTTTGTTCTTTGATTATAATATAATAATAACAAAAAAAAATGCATATACGTATATGTATATATAATCATACAAACAAGAAGAAAACGATTGCTGGAAGACAGCATTCTAAGATTTCTGTCTGCCGACTTGGATAAATGGCGCATCAAGTTGTCTGCGTTCGTAAGTATACTCATATAATTTGCTATGCATGAATATAGTGAATATATATCCATGTATGTTCATACTGCATGGTATGTATGCGTATTGTGAATGTGTTTGTTCGTGTATCCGTATACGAATTTCTATGTTCTTGAGTATGATAGCATGTGTATGTGTGTGTGTGTTTGTGAAAGAAAGTGAGAGAGGAAAGGATGGTGAGGTGGGGGGAAGTGTTTGAGTACTATTAAATAGCTTATAATGTTTTAGTATATGTGTATATGTAAGCACACTGCTGGCGTATATTTGTGTGTTCGGGTGTATATATGTATGGCTTTGTATGTTGATGCATACGGCTGTAATAGTCAACTTAGTTTTAAGTACTTCTACTCAGTTTAAGTGTTTGCTGTATGTCTACGAATCTATGTACTTACACATAATTATAGCATATATATACATACATACATACATACATACATACTTATATATATATATATATATATATATAT
>NC_068988.1:12385525-12386405 GCF_001194135.2 Octopus bimaculoides | reverse complement strand
TATATATATATATATATATATATATATATTGGACAGTGTTTGGTCGCTCATATATGTATATACTAGGGGGCGTCTAAAATAAGCAATGCATGATGGTATGTATACGTGTGTAAAAACCTAAACAAACCAGAAATCAATTACATGACCGAATTCCTCTGACGATCTCGTATCTTTGTGTTTGAAACGACTGCGAAGCGATCAACATTACTTGCTGCCTCCCGCGACAATCTATAAATAAATAAATAAATAAATAAATAAACAATAAATGAATAAATAAATCGCAAAAACTAAAACAAAATGAAATAACAAAGAAAAAAACAAACTATACCAAGACATAAAAAATCAAGAAAATACTTCTAATTTCTCCCGCGTCACGGGAAACCCTACACTAAATCGCCACACGCCACACAGAGAAACCAAAACGGGTGTCTTGAGGTCCCCGGATAGTCCTATTATACACTGATAGCAAAAAGTATTTGTTTTCCCTATTAAAACCACGTAAAAAATTATTTTATGCCTAAAGTTAATATGATTATCTTTGGGAATATATTTAAGACAAATGTAAGAAAAATTACAAAAAAAATCTCAGCTCTTCTTTCTACATTTCCACTGACATTAATTCGTACCCACCACCGCCGGGTTTTTATCCAATTCTTTTTGTTTTTCTGTTTTTGTCTGTATCTCATTTTCTAAACCCTCTGTCTTTCACTCCAGCTGTCTCTCTTTCTGTTTCACTTGATGCATGTGTGTACATGTATATATAGATATAGGTATGTATTACGTATGTACCAATATACGTACGTGTGTGTGTTACGTATATATATATGTGTATATATTTGTATATATATATATATATATATATATATATATATATATATAT
>NC_068988.1:12381300-12383357 GCF_001194135.2 Octopus bimaculoides | reverse complement strand
ATATATATGTACATATATGTGTATATATATATGTATATATATGTGTGTATATATGTATATATATATATATATAAATATGTATATGTATATATGTATGTATATATGTATGTATATATGTATATATATATATATAAATATGTATATATATGTATACATGTATACATACCCATACATTTCTCGTATGAAGGTACAGCCATATATCTCTAAGAATTTCACTAAGCATGATATCAGTCCGAACTAAGATATCTCTACTAAATGCCCTTTTCCATCGCCTTTGGTGGATCCCCGCAACGTGAGAGATTTTTTTAATGCAAAACCTTTGAAGAGAAACGTTGAGATGGCGAAACCCCTAATCCAGCTAAGTTTATTAAGAATGTGCTCGTGGAGAATCAGGGAAGGTGCACAGCTGCTGACAAGCCCCGGGGAAAAGTTGAAATGTGCGGTAACTACTGCTGTTCCTTTTGTCTGTCCCCGAACATGGGGTCTGTATAAACGTAATAGTAATATTTGTCGTAACGTGTGTTGGTAAAAAAATCTACGGCTTCTACAGATATGTTCTATAGTACGATATAGTACATGTTCTATAGTACGATATAGCAACGAAACGAAGCACTGTAATAACACCATTAACTTTGACACACACTCACACATACACACACTATTACGCACGCACGCACACACGCGTACACACAGAACTGCCCTCAGAGCCACTCACCTGATGATGGACGATTACGCAGCTTTTGCTTGATCATAAAATTTATATAATAATATGTGAACTACTGGGCAATTTATAAACCGTGTCAATTCCAGTACTATTCAATTTATTATCACAAGATCTAAATGAGTGTGTGTCAACTGCACCTAAACAATTGATCAACGTGTTAAGAAGAGGTCAAATATAAAACTGGAAGAATAATTGTAATAATTACCAAACACGAATATGAATATAGTATTGTTATAATAGACCAAGACCACGCTACCAGTGAAGCATCAGAGCGTAGTAGTGGTTTCAAATTTTGGTACAAGGCCAGCAATTTTATGAGAGGGGCTAAGTCAATTAAATCGACCCCTGTGTTCAACTGGTGCTTATTCTATTGACCCTGAAAGAACGAAAGACACAATTGACCCCGTCAGAATTTGAACTCAGAACAAAGATGGAGGAAATGCCGCTTTGCCTTTCATCCTTTCGGGATCGATTAAATAAGTACCAGTTACGCACTGGGGTCGATGTAATCGACTAGCCCCTTTTCCCCAAATTTTCAAGGCCTTGTGCCTAGAGCAGAAACAATAATAATAATTATTATTATTAATAGGTCATTGTCATGAAAAAGAAAGCTGTGTTTAGAGACAACACAGATTGAACCCAAGACTATTTGAAAATGTACTTTCCACTGCTATCGCTTATTCTTTCCCTTTGTTTCTTTTCCATCGCCCACCTCTATTTATAAGTAATGAATTCGCCCAACAGCAAAGTTCCCAGACCTCCACCCCTGTAAACTAATACCCACTTACCCAGTGTTTACCCAGTGTTTACCAAGCCGATGACATCTCAGAATTATTTGAGTTCTAAACAAACGTCTATTTTTCTAAGCTAGCAAATGTATGTTTGTCAATATTTACTTTACGATTCCTTCACTGCTCCATTCGACACGTTAGAGTGAGGCTACCCTTCAGCTGATGTTGGTGTTCAATGACATAGAAACATATCCCGAGTTGTCTCCCGTACTTCACAGACAAAGATTAAAATTATTTAGGCGTTGGCTGTGTCATAAGAAGCTTGTTTCCCAATCAAATGGTTCCGAGTTCAGTCCCATTGCGTGGTACCTTGGACAAATGTTTTCTAATATAGCTTCTTTCAGTTTCCGTCTACAAAACCCAATCACAATGCTTTGGTCGGCCTCAGGCTATAGCAGAAGACACTTATCCAAGGGACCACGCAGTGGGACTGAACCCAGAACTATGTCGTTGTGAAACAAGATTCTTACCACACAGGCTCTCCCCGGCCTATATATATACACCCCCACCCACACACACATATATATACATGCATATATATA
>NC_068988.1:12379971-12380813 GCF_001194135.2 Octopus bimaculoides | reverse complement strand
AACAAACATACTTAATGAATGTGCTTTGCTATGATTTTCATGGGTTTTAACACAAACGTTTTGATGGGTTCATCCCCACCGCGCTAATTGCAGCCTACCGCTGAATAAGCAAAGCAACATTATTGCTCTGATCGGCAGCAGGCTACAAATTCTATTTTTTAATTATTATAAATTTTCCACTGAGGATGGAACCGGTTTTCAAAAAGGTTCCATCTTTGGAATGTATGTATGTATGTATGTATGTATGTATGTATGTATGTATGTATGTGTGTGTGTGTGTGTGTGTGTGTGTGTGTTTGTGTGCGTATTTTTATACATACATAAAAACATACATAATTACATATCCGAGAAAACTGGTCAACTGGCGATGTCAAAATAAAGCTCTTCGTGACATTTGTTCCCTCCATGTTACGGACACTCCCTTGTAAAACTCATCACCAGAGATTCAAAGAGACAGTAAGCCAGTGATACCTGTACGTTGAATCTGTCGCCAAAAGTGCTGCTTTTCATTTCATATAAATTATTCTATATATACATACACACATATAAATTTAAAAAGAAGATGAATATATTCGTTCAAACTGTGCGCATTCTCTCCTCATGACTCTTAAAACCTTATAGCGTGTGGTATGCGTGCGCTTTCGACTGATATTACTTGTACAAGCTGTTTTCGAGTCTCTCGCCCATTTCTTTTTGTTTGCTAAGTTCATTGTTCGCATTAATCTCTCGGTGACCTGTTCAGCCGTAAAGCCGTTTCTCGTCTCCTTGTCATTTGTTCAAACGCCTCGGGCACAATTAATCAGATAATTTCTCTCTCTCTCTCTCTCTCTCTCTCTCTCTCT
>NC_068988.1:12376347-12379688 GCF_001194135.2 Octopus bimaculoides | reverse complement strand
ATATATAGAGAGAGAGAGAGAGACAATCAGACAGAAAGAGAGAGAAACAGACAGAGACAGAGATACATATATATATACACACATATATATATATATATGTACTTATGCATACGTATACACGAATACAAAGACATGTGTTCGTACACACAAATAATAATAATAGTGAGGGTGATTATGATAATAATGACAACGAGGACGACGATGATGATGATGATGATGATGATATTTTGCACATTTTTTCTTTCTGTTGCTTCTTGAATATTAAAAAAAAAAATTTATATTTTGCTTTTTCTGATAAAAAATCTTTCGCCAAATCCCAGATTCTCTCTCCATTTCATCCGATGTATTGAACGTTATTTTACACTCTCTTGTTTGTAGTTTTTTTGCTTTATATTTCAACACTTTTCAGGCACGTGTTTTCACCTACCTGACTCTGTATCGAATTCCTGTTTGTTTCCTCCATGACTTAAAATTTACTCATGTTATCTCTGTGATTTTTAACATATACATGTATGCATTATGTATGTATGTATGTATGTATGTATGTATGTATGTATGTGTGTGCATGTATGAATGTATGTGTGTGTTTGTATGCATGTATATATATGTACATACCTATAATATATACATATATATGTGTATATATATATATATGTATTTACAAATATACATATATGCATGTATATAAATACATATGTGTGTGTACGTGTATGTCTGTATGTATACTCATACACACACACACACACACATATATATATATTTATTTATGCATGACGTCTGTGCAAATATATGCATGTGTGTGCGTATATATACACACACATAAATATGTGTATACAAACATACTCACGTATGTATAGACGTGTGTGCGTTTTTGTATTTGTCTGTATGTGTGTCAGTGTGCGTGTGTGTGTGTGCGTGCGTGTGCGCGCGCGCGTGTGTTTAAAAAAGCAAGTATCACTATTAAACGATGTACCAAGCAATGTAATCGTCCGAAGCATTTGTATGGCGTTAAATTTACGTCATTATTCTTACGTTATCCGAACTGACATCGTAAAAGCATATAACAAACGAGAAGAGAGAGGGGAATAGAGAAATTAAGAGAGAGAGAGAGATAGAGAGAGAGGAAGAGAGAGTATGTGTGTGAGAGAGGAAGAGAGAGGAAGGAAGATGCTATTTTCGTTTCATTAGCTTTCATACATAACATTTATGTATCCACGGCAATCTTAGACAAATTATTATATTGTTAATTATACGAATGATCAAGCATTGATACTTAAAAGAGAAGAAACATGGATCTGGGTAAGCGAGAGAGAGAGAGAGAGAGAGAGAGAGAAAGACAGACAGAGAGAGACAGAGAGAGACAGAGAGAGACGGAGAGAGAGAGAGAAAGATAGAGGGAGGGTGGGGAATTGGATTTAAGGGAGGAGAATAAAAGAGAAAGTAGTAAACTATGGTCGAATCAATATCGTATGACAACAGACGGGCGCCATCTTTGCTTTACGATCTCCGCGTTTATATCTTCTACTTTTCCCTCTCTGTGCTTCGCGTAATATATATCTGCCATTTTTCATTCTTCAAAAGTCAATTTCTTTCACATTAATTCACTTTCACCATCTCAATTAACCATTCATTCACTTATTCACTCGCACTGTTCCCGCTCAATCCCCAACTCCTCCTCTTCCTGGTTCCCTTTCTTCACCATTAAATCCTCCTTGTCCTTGTCTGATCCCTCCTCCTCTCTTCGTTTGCGTTCCCGTGTTCGTCGTCGCCTTCGTTGTCGTCGTCGTCCTCCTCTTCCTAATTTCTCAGCCTTAAAGGCCAGGGACTACAAACTCTGAGTAGTTACTCACTGAGACCCGCAGACACTGAACGAATAACGTTATTCTTATTCTACCCGTCAGTATTGAGTACATTTTTCTCTTAATTGCCAATTCACAACAATGCGAGAGGCAACCGTATACTACTACTACTACTACTACTACTACTACTACTACTACTACTACTACTACTACTACTGCTGCTGCTACTACTACTACTACTACTACTACTACTACTACTACTACTACTACTGCTGCTGCTGCTACCACCAGTTGCATACTGGAGTCGATCTAATCGACTGGCCCCCATTGCGAATGCTGCGACCGATTGTGTTCTGTTTCTCAATGCAAAGAAGACTGAACACACGACCATCAATGAAAAGAAAACCCACCTGCCAATGAGTTTCATGAAGCTGAAGATGGTCTATAACTTTAAGTAGCTTGCATCCTATTTTGCTGACAGTAAGGAAGATTACGTTACACGGATGAAACAGGTCTTGTGTGCTTTTAATAAATTTTAAAACATCTAGAGCGTAAAAGACGTATTGGCCATTCGGAAACACGCATAAACACATATAAAATCCCTCAAAGCTGTTAACTTTATTTAAACATTTATCATTATGATGTCGCAATAAGCACGAAGAAAATTTTGACATCAAATAATAAATGCTTAAGTGAAGTTAAGAGCCTTCGTTTATTTTTCAATAGCTAAATATGTGTGTTCCACGTCGTAATTGCTTTAGTTTCAACGGCCTCAGATCAAATCACTTGCTAAGCAAGTACATCTTCGAAATTAAAACCATCTGGCAATCAAATATTTCAAAGTCAACAAGGCTGGCCTTTTTCATTGCATGCACAGAAACTCTTCTCATCAAAGGCTCCGAAACCTGGATAATGTAGAAAGAGCTTCACGATCATTTTGTTGGTTTGTACACTCGGTTTCTCGCGAAGGCCCAAAACAGATTAGGGTGTGAATAGACTTTTATATGCACAGGAATAGCTTATTGGATAAGGAAAATATTCGGTATATGTATAGAATCTAATAGTTATATAGTTAGTGACTTCGAAGATTTGCCTGTTTTATGGTTTGTTGAAATTGTGCCACAGATTTAAGGAAGCTACGACTGCTGAAGCCTCCAAGTTACTGTGTGGGGATGCTAAACTCCCTTGTTCGAAAATATAAGGACAGAGATAGTGTCGTATAGCCAGCTAGAGGCGTTCTTTCCTGGGGCTAAATAGCAGTAGCACTCGTACCAACCAAGACTGCCACGTAATGTTGGCAAACAATCTTTACTACATAGGCGCAGGAGTGGCTGTGTGGTAAGTAGCTTGCTTACCAACCACATGGTTTCGGGTTCAGTCCCACTGCGTGGCACCTTGGGCAACTGTCTTCTACTATAGCCTCGGGCCGACCAAAGCCTTGTAAGTGGATTTGGTAGAGGGAAACTGAAAGAAGCCTGTCGTGTATATATATATATATATATATATATATATATATATGTTTGTGTGTCTGTGTTTGTAACC
>NC_068988.1:12373645-12376237 GCF_001194135.2 Octopus bimaculoides | reverse complement strand
AACCCCAACATCGCTTGACAACCGATGCTGGTGTGTTTACGTCCCCGTCAGCTAGCGGTTCGGCAAAAGAGACCGATAGAATAAGTACCAGGCTTACAAAGAATAAGTCCTGGGGTCAATTTGCTCGATTAAAAGGCGGTGCTCCAACATGGCCGCAGTCAAATGACTGAAACAAGTAAAAGAGTAAAAGAATATATATATATATATATATATATATATATATATGCATACACATGTACACACATATATACATGCATGTATGCAAACCTTAAAATATAAGTAGATATATACATCTGTATATGTATACACACATATGTATGTATGTATGTATGTATGTATGTACACATGCCTACAGACGCCCACACGCTCACACAGTCGCATTGCGACATGACAGGCAGCCATTCTACCAACAGCTGCGATATTCCTTAATTAGACCGACGTTACTATGTCAAACGATATCAGATGATATCAAACATTAAAACGAGGCAAACCGTTGACCTGAGATCTCCCCCGTCATCCTCATTATATTATTAGTGTTCTTATCAAGCATCAAAATATCATATCTAATGACATCATAATTGACAGTGCAACGCGCAGTTCATCTGGATTCTGACTGGACAAAAAACTGCTGTTGCTCACACCATATGTCCAAGGATTTTCTGGTTGTAGTTTGGTTGTAAAAGGCGTAAAAGGAAACGGCTAAATAAGAGAGAGGGAATGAAGGACGTTGGATGGGTGTGAGGGAAGGAGGGAGGCAAAGAAAGAAGTCCGCGTCTGAGAGGGAGGAGTGAGAGTGTATGAGAGAGAACGAACGAGGAAGGACTGAAGGATATAGAGAGTGTAAAACGTGGCGGAAACTGGAATGAAAGAGCGAAAGAGAAATCAGCTGAATGTATACATCTGATCATTTACTTGTTTCAGTAATTTGACTGCGGTCATGCTGGAGCACCACCTTAAAGGGTTTTTAGTCGAAGAAATCGATCCCAGGACTTATTCTTTGTGAGTCTGGTACTTTGTGTGTCTGCGTTTGTCCCCCACCCCCATCCAACATCGCTTGACAACCGATGCTGGTGTGTTTACGTCACCGTCACTTAGCGGTTCGGCAAGAGAGAACGACAGAATAAGTACTAGGTTTACAAAGAATAAGTCCCGGGGTCGATTTGCTCGACTCGGCGGCGGTGCTCCAGCATGGCCGCAGTCAAATGACTGAAACAAAAAAAAAAGAAATAAAATATATAAATATGCATACATACAAAAATACATATATATATATATATATATATATATATATATATATATATATAGAGAGAGAGAGAGAGAGAGAGAGAGAGAGAGGATAAGATCATTATTTAACATAAAAATCATATCTAGTGGCCAGCATGGAAAAAAACCGTATAGGTAATAATTGTTATAGATATATATAATAATATAAATATAATTATAACTGAGGGTACCGAAGAGGCACCACTATGCCAGAAATAGTAGTCAAAACTGACTCTAAAACCACATCATGTATTCATATAGCTTAGGTGAAAAGATAAACGAATAAAGAAACTAGCTAAAAATCAAGGATTAGCTCCAATGTATATTTGATGTATATTTGTACACACACACACACGCGCGCATCCTGGTTTGGAGGCCTTCAGCGTTTTCGAAGCATTCAAGATGAAGAAGCTGGCGACGTTCCAGGAACTGTCAAGCTCTGAGTCACTGAGATTAAAGGTCAGAACATCCAGTAGGGTTGAGCCTTGTCATATCTTGAAAATTCTTCACGTTGCCGCTGTCGATAAGTCTGAAAGAGAAACGTGAAGGCTAAACTCTGATGCAAACTAAGGTTGTTGCAGAGACTTTTGCATTCATGACTCGCTAGAATTTGCTGCCATACGCATAGTTCTCTCTGCATTTCAGAATGGTTACATACATACATATATACATACAAGAATACATACATACATACATACATACATGCATACTTACGCATAGGAATGCACAAACAGATACGTTTAAATATTTACGCACACACACACACTAATATGTACACACAGACACACACTCCCAGGCAAACACACACACATACACACACACATAAATGTTTGTTTTTATTTGAAGTTATATATATAAAAAAGTGAACATTAAATTAAAAGGTTTATACATTTTAGTAGGGTACTACCATATTACATGTATGTATGTATGTATGTATGTATATATATACATATATATATATACATATATACATATATACAGACATACATATGTAGATGTAATTATCTTTCTGCATATCTACGTATCTACCTATGTATGTATGTATGTATGTATATGTATGTATATCTATCTATCTATCTATCTATCTATCTATCTATCATCATGGACGGACGGTAGACACATCGGCTCCCATGTAAGTTGCATTTTTCACCTCTTAAAAGACCTATTTTGTTTTAAAATTTTGTATAAGTTGTGTATAACACAAAATACTTCGTGAACATATATTTTTCAAATCGGAAATAGCTCTATTTAGAGCCTTATTTCCAAAAATTCAAACATATCTTCCTCGTTCCTAGCCATATTCTTTAAAACGAATATGGCTAAGGTTTT
>NC_068988.1:12363648-12367771 GCF_001194135.2 Octopus bimaculoides | reverse complement strand
TTTTTTTTTCCCCTTCCTCCCCCCTCCCAAAAAGAAAAGCTCTACATTGTATTTGTCCCATCTTCGTTGAGCCCTGTGTGGCTAATAAAAGAAATGTATCTATCTATCTATCTATCTATCTATCTATCTATCTATCTATCTATCTATCTATATGCATGTATGTATGCATGTACGTATAATGCACATACACACACATCTATGGTTATAGATAAATAGATAGATAGATAGATAGATAGATAGATAGATAGATAGAGAGAGAGAGAGTGGGGTGTAATTGTGTGAGAAATAGTAGATAAGAGAGTAACTGAGAGAGAAAATAAGAAAGATATATGTTACAAAGAGGGTGACTGGAGAGGAACATATTCATCAAAAGCATAAGAAGATGGACAAAAAAAAGCCACATGAAAAGAAACGAAAGAAATCAAATAAAACAGACGAACGAAAAATAACTATGAAAATAAAAATGAAGCTCTCCATCTGAACATGGAAGAATCTAAATGAGATTGATAGAAAGGGAAGCTTGAGCTGTTCTTCAGTAATGACCTAATGACACAAATCAAATTGTATGTCCCCTCAGGTTTAGTTTTAGATACATTCGCCGCCGGGTCTGCTTGGTTGCGTTCACTAAATACATGATGGGATGATGGGAGCCTCCTCCCAGGACATACAGATGTGTACACATGCAAGCACTGTGCGTCGGCAACATATCATATATATATATATATATATATATATATATACACACACACACACATATATATATTAATGTTCAGTCATATAAAGTGATTCTATGTGTGTGTGTGTGTGTTTATGTGTGTATGTATGTGTGTGTGTGCGTGCGTGTGTGTGCGAGTGCGCGCGCGCGCGTGTATGTGTGTGGGTGTATATATGTATGCACATATATATATATACGTGTGTGTATATATGTATGCATATATATATATGTATGTATATGTGTATGTATATATATATATATATATATATATATATATATATATATATATATATATGTTTCTGGGGCCACAGATGTTTGTTTCGGATCTTTTAACATCAAACTTCACAGTCCAGTTAATCCACCCCGGGTTGATCAAGCCTCAGCTTGCATCCCCAATAGCAACAAACCACTAATCGCCCTCACCCACCCTTTATCCAAATTCACTTGGTGGCCTTCTCTGCGGGTTCGATGATGGAAATTAGAGCCCTCTTCTTTGTTGCCCCAGTAACTCGTAACCCAGTCAGAGCTTTCAAGAATGGACACTCCACAAAACCTCGATGGCCCACTTCTGTTGCCTCTGAACGGTCCTGCAAGCCCCGATCTCTGTACTACTCTACCAGCTCCTGGTATTTAGCAAGCTTCCTCTCAGGAGTTTCCTCCATGTGTTCTTCCAGGAGTACAATGAATTCCCGTGTGATCCCTTGTTTGTATGTATGTATGTATGTATGTATGTATGTATGTATGTATGTATGTATACATGTGCATGTGTATATATATCTGCGGGTATTTTGATGAACTGGATACCAATATAATATATATGTGTGTCTGTGTGTGTGTGTGTACACTTTGTATACATGTATAGATGTATACATGTGTGTGTGTGTGTGTGTGTGTGTGTGTGTGTGTGTGTGTGTGTGTGTGTATAAGTATGAATCTATCAACCTACCTACAGAATCCATCTTCCTATTTAACCGGGCACACATACAAGCAGAAAAATATTTACACTGTTATCAACACAAACACACACACACACACACACACACACACACACACACACACACACACACACACACACACACACACACACACACAAAGTCTTCTCTCACACATAATACATCGTCATAGTCTCACATCCATCCAGTAACTAGCTTATCAAGTTTACCCAACTAAACAACGTTCGCAGAGAAACCAAAGCAGTGAGTAAAATACTCTATATACAATAATACAACATAATATAGTAAAATAAATGTATTAATATCGAAAGACAGCCGTTTATGCAGGAATGGCTAAATAAATGGTTTTGAACTTGTTAAGGGTAGCAGCTCTTCTGGAAGGGAATTGGATTTGATGGTGAATAACTGTGTTTGATCCTAATTTGAAAAGATTTCACTCAATTATGGAAAGGGACATCCTCCACATCTCAGTTTAATTAAATCCAAGCTTCCAGTGGAAAGGAGCGCTAGCGCTAGACCTTCTTTATTCCTAACTGACATAGGAGCACGCACACGGACACACACGCACGCATACGCACGCACACGCAAGTACACGCATGCATACGCACGCATGCAGGCAAAATCGCATGCGCGCGTGCTCACATTCGTAAACACATATGTAGACAGGTATCATAAATACATATGTGTATGTCTATCTATCTATCTATCTATCTATCTATCTATCTATCTACCTGCCTGTCTGTCTGTCTGTCTGTCTGTCTGTCTGTCTGTCTTCTGTCTAGGTATACACATATTCATCAATATTCATACACTCATACATTTTTGTATGTGTGTATGTATTTACAAATTTATGTGTGTGTATGTGTGCATATATGTTTGTATGTGTGAGTGTGTGTGTATCCAAGATAAATAAATAGGAGGATGAACTAGCAGATAGATAGATAGATACACAAAAAGACAGACGGACAGGCAGAGACTGATAGAAAGACAACTAGATAGAAAGATAGGTAGATAGGTAGATAGAGAGAGAGAGGAGGAGGAGAGAGAGAGAGGAGGAGGAGAGAGAGAAAGGAGGAGAGAGAGAGAGAGAGATTGATAAATGAATAGACAAATAGATATCCCGGGAGATAGAGAAACAGATAGGTATACGGATAAGATAAATAGGTATACATATAGAATGATAGTTAGATAGATAGATAAATAGATAGATAGATAGATAGGTAGATAGATAGTTGAATAGATGGATGGATAGTTGGATAGATAGCTAGATAGATTTTAATACTTCTACCCAAGCACTTTATAGCTACATACCTTATCATTTAATCATTTATTTTGTTGGGGCTATTTAGACGAAACATTTCAAGAACTTTAACATCATGGCGCCGTCCATTTCGCTTCAAGCGGTTATACTTCCCACGCACACACACGTACGCACACACATGCACACGCACACACAACGACACACACACATGAATACATATATATACATTCACAGACACACACATACATTCACAGACATACATTTGCAAGCACACACATCTATATATATACTTACATCCTTATACATACACTAATACACAGATCCCTTCACGCCAACTCAATTACACAGCCACACACATACGTACATACGCATGCATATAACTATGCGCATATATACAAGTGTATATGTATATGTGTGTATATATGTTTGTGTGTATATATATATCTGTATGTATGTATTATGTATGTATATATGTATACACAAACACACATGTATCTATCAGATAAAGAGGTTTAAAAAATCCGCTTTTGCTACCCAGTAGGCACTTGTGCGACTACCGGCTAACAATTTGTATATCCGTAGATGATTTATATTCAAGAAGAAAACTATCGATACAAACTGAATTTCCAGGTCAGATAGGCTGCTCGCAGAGTATGAACGCATTAAGTCAAAGACTGGAATTTATGCCATTGCATTTTCTCCTTTCGCTACGGTCGTTTCAATGTAAATATTGCTTTCAAATTTTGGCATAAGGACAGAAATTTGTCGGAAGAGGACAAAGTCTATTACATCGATCCCAGTGCTCAACTGGTATTTACTTTATCGACCTGGAAAGGATGAAAAGCAACGGATACCTCGGTGGCATTTGAAATCAGAACGTAAAGACGAACGAAATGCCACTAAATATTTTGGTCAACGTACTAACACTTCTGACAGCTCGCAGCCTTCATGAATGTAAATATTAATATTATTATGAATATAATTGGTAATAATATATAATAATTATTATAATATCATACAATATTATAATTATATAATGGATAAAACAATATAACGTTATGAATTCATTTGTATTCGTATTCATATAAATATTTATATTCGTGAAATCTATATCCCATATTGTCTTGCAACGAGCTTGATTAAAGGATTAAATATACAACTACGATTTCAAATTTCGTATATATATATATATAT
>NC_068988.1:12360150-12361554 GCF_001194135.2 Octopus bimaculoides | reverse complement strand
GCACATACACATTCACACGCGCAAACACATGTGTACGTATGTGCTCATTTGTATACATTTTTATAAGGGAGAGCATTGAGGTGGAGCAACAATCTATATTACTAAAATAATATTGCATGTGTTTGTGTTTGTGCGGGTGCGTATATGCGTGCAAGTGTGTGTGTGTGTATGTATTTGTGTGTGTGTGTGCGTGTGTGTGTGTGTGTGTGCATATATTAGGTGTGTATGTATGAATGGGATATGCATACACGAAGTCACCTCAAAGAAAAACCGAAATCTGGGTGTGTGCATGTATATATATATATATATATATATATATATATGTGTGTGTGTGTATGTGTGTGTGTGTGTGTGAAGCTTTGACCTTGAATTTGAAAAATAATCTGATCTGAACTGAAAGGTGTATCGGGTACTTCTCAGTTGAACTTATTAGCACAAACAAACAGTTGACTCCAATGCACATGCTCGCCAAATAAACAACATACTTATAGCCACACACAGATATTCAAATGGATCTCCGTCGGTATCGGCGATGAGCATTCAGGCGTTCGATCAAATGAATTACTTGCTCAGTGAATGAACGTGACCGTTAATTCTACCCGATGCTTGTGTCTTGGTTTACGGTAAAACACACCCGACAAGATTCCACATAGTTTTCGTCCACCTTATTTACGTCACATCTCGTGGACTGAATAGAAGAAATGGAAGAAAAAAAAGAAACAAAACAAAATGAACAAAACTTGCCAAGGTTAGCATGAAATGGAATTGATCCCAGAACCTCTTGGCTACCAAGCAAGCTTCTAAATCGTTCGACGAAGTTGAAGTTAAAAGGAGAAAGTTTATGATTGGTGCTATGAATGAGGAAAGAAAGGGGACCATGAGTCAAAAAGAGATTGGTCTAAGTACTTGAAGAGGATCTTTGTGCGCCAGTTAGAAGCAGAAACAACGATTGGAAGTGATATTGCTGTATTTGTGGATTTAGAAGAGGAAGTAAACGATAGAAGTATGGGTTGGGCGGAGCTTGAAGATCGTGGAAGTTGGAGGAGGATATGATTTGGCTTATGATATCGGAAACAAGATGTAATTAGTAAGGTCGGAGCTGGAGTTCAATTTGTGGTAGAAATATGAGTGGTGGAATTGCCGAAACGTTTCAGTTCTCTCGAGAGGAAACTGCTATAGCACGCACAGCCACTTCTTTGTCAAAGTATATATGAGATCTGAAGAACAAACGCATGAATTTCAACTTTAACTGAATAAAAATCTTTGAGATATGCAAAATAAATAAATTAATAAATTAGACCAATATTCTGCAAACAAATCCCTAATAAGAAGCTAGAAATTGTATTTCATCCTGGCCATATCTTGAATCGCTCTATTTCAGCGCTTAAACTTTTCTATAGTCAA
>NC_068988.1:12358703-12360140 GCF_001194135.2 Octopus bimaculoides | reverse complement strand
AAAAAAAAAAAAAAAAAAAAAAAAAAAAAAAACGAAAAAGAAAGATCAAAACAAAAGAAAAGAAAGCCAGAAAGAAAATAAACAAAATCCCACACCGTTAACTGCACTATTCATATTCTTTTCTACTCTAGGCACAAAGCCCAAAATTTTGGAGGAAGGGGATAATTGATTACATCGACCCCAGTATGCAACTGGTACTTAATTTATCGACCCCGAAAGGATGAAAGGCAAAGTCGACCTCGGCGGAATTTGAACTCTGAACGTAAAGACAGAAATACTGTTAAGCATTTCGCCCGGCAGGCTAACGTTTCTAATTTTTTTACTGCCCACAAGGGGCTGCACACAGATGGGACAAACAAGGACAGACAAACAGATTAAGTCGATTATATCGACCCCAGTGCGCAACTGGTACTTATTTAATCGACCCCGAAAGAATGAAAGGCAAAGTCGACCTCGACGGAAGCTGAACTCAGAACGTAGCAGCAGACGAAATACCGTTAAGCATTTCGTCCAGTGTGCTAACGTTTCTGCCAGTTCGCCGTCTTCTGTTCTATTCAAATTATACACAGTAAATTTTCATCATGTCATTTCATGAATTTTGAATAATTTATATCACTTTATATTATTTCGTATTCAGCAATATCATTTCTTCTTGTAATCAATATTAACCACTTTTCCAATATGGGATCGCTTTATCCTATTACGGCTTTTGCTTTTATGCTGGTCTTGTCTGTTTCTGATTGAATACCAATGGGCATAGAAATGTACAAAGTAAAATCTTCGAAGTCGATTATCTGAAAAGAGGATCCTATTTATAGGGAATTGAATCACTGAATATTGCTGTGTGTTCATTCGGTAATGAAAGATGATGTAATTATCTCTGATTCGTCGGAACTATACTGAGGCAGAGTAAGTATGAACTGGATCTCGTAAGATTGAGCAATATTCGTGAAATAAACACGGACAGTATATTAAAAATTGGTAGGAGAAAGAGAGAAAATGATCAAAGAGATAGTAATGCATTTATATATACAGGTACATTTATAAATATAAATGTAGATGCGTCTATGTATGTGTATATACATATAGCTATATATATATACATACACGCATACACATACACATTACATGTGATAATTTTATGTTCGAGTATACACCTTGTAGTATGTTGATTAAAGCCCGTTCACAGTATTTGGTTACCTAATGTCAACAACAGTATGGAGATACTTTTTGTAAAGTCACATGAAGACATGCATCTGCACCTATACTGCATGACAATTAATTGTACACCATCTCACTTGTAAGGTGCGGGTGCATGATGAGTCGAAACGATCGTAAATGGTTCAGAGTAAAGAGTTTCGTGAATTCCATTTTCTATTTCTCATGTACATCTGTGTGTGTGTGTGTGTGTGTGTGTGTGTGTGTGTGTGTGTGTGT
>NC_068988.1:12355574-12358060 GCF_001194135.2 Octopus bimaculoides | reverse complement strand
ATAGAGAGAGAGAGAGAGAGAGAGAAGCTGATTGGGCGTTAAAACTTGGTGCAAGGAGGATTCGCGAATAAATATACGGAGAAAAAAAAATGGTGAGAGAAAAAACCGAAAATTGAAAGAGGATACTATTGAGAGAAAAGTAAATGAGATTGCAAAACCTGAATGGAGAATGACTAGAAGGGAATGACTAAATGTTGGCTGCGACTTTACATTTCGTTTAATGCTAATCCTCTCACTGGGTTGTATTCCATAACAGATTTTTCATTTCCTTGTCTAGTATGACTGCAACTTCTATTGCTTCTCGTTCTTTTGGTTCCGAATAGTTGACAGAGTGCGAACCGCCAAGAACTGTGACATGACTGCTGCCTAACCATCAATTTTCTGCGATTCCAAAGATTTTGCTGTTTATTCAGTTATGTTCCTTTGTAAGTAGGTGCAGCTTGCCAACATCAAAAAGTGTTTTTATGTTTTCTGCACCAATTCGTGCATTTTTTCAGTTTCTACGCGACATTCCATGTCTGTTAGATGTATGTCACCCGCGAAGCCTAGGGCACAAACAGATACCCCCCACACACACACGCACGCACAGAGACGCACACATACGCACACACACACACACACACACACACACACACACTCACACACACACACACACAAGCATATTATTACATATACATACGTATACACACACACACAGACACCCACAGACAAACAGACACAGACACACACACACTCACACATATATAGTAATAATAACAATAATCCTTAGATGGAATGTATAAACATTTAATGCATTGCTACGCACGTTTCCACAATGTTGTACAATGTATATGTAGGTAAGGGTGGTCGTTGACTTTCATGAGTTCCTCCACCTTTTGAGGAGTCTTGATTTTTGTACCTCAGGCTATCCAGAAGACACCTTCTTCATTAAGGAAGCGTTGTGGGGATTCCAGTTTAGTCGTCGACGACACGACCGTGCAACAGGGTGCCATGTTAGCAATAGCGCTGAAGAGTAACCGATCTAACACACACACAAACACATCTCTACCCCGATATCGCTGAGCATGAATGTGGTCTGAAGGCCGAGAACGCCGGAGGTCTCCACTGCTACAGGCTCGATCATAAACCCATTTACTGTGCAGCACAAATATCATACTGTGCCTGCAAGCCGACAATAATTCTGTCTCTCTGTTCTTCATGGCGTGGGAGTGGCTTCTATGGTACTTCTCAGCCAAGCATAAATTACACCACTTTAAGCTATTACGGCTTGGAGCAGCTGACTGAAAGCCATGCCTTGCAAAGTCTGCAGAACCTTCTTCTATCTTTCAGTTGGTTGAATTACTTCTAGAGCGGAGTAGTGTTTTCCTTGGGTTGTTCTTAATCCACATAGATATCTGTCTATCATTCGTGTATACATATGTATATATATTTCTATATTTGCATATGTATTGGTAAACACTTACATTGTTATCCTATTAATATAAATACACATACATATATACATACACAAATACACGCACATATATACGTATGAACATAGCTACATATGCAAGCATGCATATTTTCATTAGCATATGCCCATGCATATGCAAATGTGTGTGTATAAAATAATACATACACACACACACACACATATATATATATATATATATATATACATACATATAAATATACGTGTGTATATATATATATACATATATATACATACATATATATAAATGTACATGCATACATATAAATATGTATGTATATATATATATATTCACGCATGTGCGTGTATCATGCATGTGTGTGTATGCATGTATAGAGATAAGCATGTTAAAATATATACTAGAATATAATGTTTATATATGTATACACACATATGTAATTGATATATACATATATATATATATATATATATATATATATATATATTTATTTATTTATTTATTTCACGAATGCAAAATTTCATATTTAAAGCACACACACACACACACACACACACGTTATTTATTACATTCTTCTATAATTACAAACTTTAACCTAAACCAATTTATCACATGGTCACTGGCACTGACTACTCGTCAGTATCACGCATTTATCACACGCTGCCTCATTGAAAAATGTGGGTCGCTAAGCATTAGCCATTTATCACACGGGGCACTCAGTCGTAGGCTTAGACACCTAAGTCTTCAACAGCCCCGCCTTTAATCGCATACGTACACTTACCCCTGCATGTACTCTCGGTTAATAGCATTCTCAAACACTTATAGTACTGAGATAGCTATTTGTACACTTATCTACGCATGTAGATATGTATTATATAAGTAAGTATATGTACGTAAAACTATTTATACACAAATTTACATTTACACACACATACATAGACAAACACGTGTATGTAAATGTATGTACGTGAGTATATGTATATCTATCTATGTGTACATGTATGTATATGTACGCATATATATATATATATATATATATATATATATATATATATA
>NC_068988.1:12355245-12355438 GCF_001194135.2 Octopus bimaculoides | reverse complement strand
ATATATATATATATATATATATATATATATATATATATATATATATATAGAGAGAGAGAGAGAGAGAGAGAGGGAGAGATAGAGAGAGACACGTAAACACATACATAACTACATGTAGAAACATATGGGTACATACCTGTATACATATATAGATACATACATACATACATAAATATGTGTACGTGTGTATATA
>NC_068988.1:12354937-12355235 GCF_001194135.2 Octopus bimaculoides | reverse complement strand
ACACACACACACACACACACTAACGA
Source organism: Octopus bimaculoides (assembly GCF_001194135.2). NCBI lineage: Eukaryota > Metazoa > Mollusca > Cephalopoda > Octopoda > Octopodidae > Octopus > Octopus bimaculoides. The sequence goes on along the minus strand of NC_068988.1, from coordinate 12,355,209 downwards.
ATAAATATACGCACATTTCTTGACGTCCTCACATATGTCTTATATGTGCACAGACACGTACTTGCACTCGTATGAACTCAAACATTCTTACATTTACACCCAGTTTCGGCAAAAAATATACCCGTTTACATTCATACGTATAACCAAAACACACATACACACACACGCACACAGAGAGGCACATACGTTAATCTGCAATATATATACATATATATATATATATATGTGTGTATATATACATATATATGCATATATATATATATATATATATA
>NC_068988.1:12353026-12354314 GCF_001194135.2 Octopus bimaculoides | reverse complement strand
CACACACACACACACACACACACACACACTCGCACATGTATGTATATATATACATATATATACATATGTATATATTAGCGTGTGTGTATGTGCATGCTATTTGTATTGGTTTCTCCATATTCTTGATACGATCCTATACGTTGAAACAGATATTGTTGAATCTTCTGAAGGTCTTTCTGGTAATAAAGAGAAGGACTGGTTTTGACATTTAAAAAAAAAAAAAGATTATTAATTGATTTGTCAAAGTCCTTCACCGCCCATAGATAACTCATGTAATACACACATAACATATATGCATCTATGTGTGTGAGTATGTATAAATATATATATATATGGAGTACCGACAATTCAGCGCATAGACAATTCAATGCTTAGACAATTCAGTTCATAGACAATTCAGCGCCCAGACAATTCAGTGCACAGACAATTCAGTGCTGACAATTCAGCGCATAGACAATTCAGTGCATAGACAGTTCAGTGCACAGACAATTCAGTGCACAGACAATTCAGTGCACAGACAATTCAGCGCCGACAATTCAGCGCATAGACAATTCAGCGCATAGACAATTCAGTGCCGACAATTCAGCGCATAGACAATTCAGTGCATAGACAATTCAGTGCACAGACAATTCAGTGCACAGACAATTCAGTGCACAGACAATTCAGCGCCGACAATTAAACGCATAGACAATTCAGTGCCCAGACAATTCAGCGCCGACAATTAAACGCATAGACAATTCAGCGCATAAACAATTCAGCGCATAGACAATTCAGCGCATAGACAATTCAGTGCCCAGACAATTCAGCGCCGACAATTAAACGCATAGACAATTCAGCGCCGACAATTCAACGCATTGACAATTTTAATGTATAGACAATTCAGCGCATTTAATATATGTAATTTATTATTACATTATATTGGTGTTAGTTGTATATCTAAAACACATGCACATGAAACCTTCAAACAGAATGCATACATATACATGAAACAAACACCAGCAAAAAAACACAAACACATATACACACATCCATACGAAACGATAACTACATCTTTTGAATCTCCAATGAAAATTTAACTAGCTAACAACTGGTTCAAAGAATATAATTTAGCATCTTTTATTCTTTTTTGTATTTTTTGTATCTTTACATGTTTTTAAATAAGTAATTGAAATTTTCCCCCCTTCATTTTTTTTTTTTTCATCACTGAAATAACCTTTACCTAAGTTCAATAGGATGCCCTGCACTGAACTGTCTATGCGCTGAATGGTCGGCCGCAAAATTGTCGCGT
>NC_068988.1:12351913-12353016 GCF_001194135.2 Octopus bimaculoides | reverse complement strand
ACATACAGTAATACATCGCTATATCGCGGTTCACCTATCGCGGTTTGTTATTTAAGCTTACGTCGATTCTTCCGTGATGTTGTTTTGCATTTATAATAAAATAAAACTACACAAATTATAAAAATAATAATAAAAAATATACAGTACAGTACTGTTTCTACTTCGCTGATTTTCACCTATCGCGGGGGGTTTTGGAACATAAAACCCACAAAAAACGAGGGATTATTGTATATATGATATTCAGACGGTTACCATTCAAGTACTTTGTTATAATCCAGGTTAAGGCTAACCGCATCGAGTTGTAGATAAGATTACTTGAGGTAAGCAGTCCTCCTGTTTTATCCGATGGGTAAATCCTGTGTTGGCTTCGTTGGATTATGAATAGTTAACCGAGTGTATATCCAATAAAGTAGCAATGAATATGGAGATTAATACATCGGCTTATATTTTAATTATTTCTACAGATAAATATAGCATTGGATAAGTTTTAATCAAATATGCTGTAATTGACTAGGAATAATAAAAAAATATATATGTAGATGTAAAAATTTTAGAAAACAGTGACTCAATCCTTTTGGAATGAAGTTTCCCTGTAGTGTGTGTAAGCATGTTAAATTTCTCAAACAGATGTGTTATGGGAATAATCGGTTATTTTTTGTTGTGGTCTTCGTTGTTTCCAGTGTAGTTTCGTATTTAGGTTTCTTATAATTTAGATTTCTTTTGCCTTTCTTAGTTGATCATTCCACCCACTCACCCACCACCATATTATTTTCAAGAGAAAGAAAAGAGGAAATATTTGAATTTCCCATTTGCACAAACGTCTAGATGTTCACTACATGAAACATTTCTAAGAAATAAACTTCTGAACCGCTAACTTGTTGTTTATATACTCTCATGGGTGTATTAAGTTTGATCCTGTTTGGCCGGTGTAATTCGCGTTGCAAAAACCTTTAAACGCACACACACACACACACACACACACACACACACACACACACACACACATGTATATATATATACATTATTTACATTTGACGGATATTTGTCCTCATTTTGTTTGCTGTGAACACATTTCGGCTGATGTACCCTCCAGCCTTCATCAG
>NC_068988.1:12347543-12350723 GCF_001194135.2 Octopus bimaculoides | reverse complement strand
TATATATGTATATATATATATATGTATACACGCAGAGTATAATACTGACCCGTGTGACATTCTCATCAGATAAGAAACGTATCTATGAAGGAGATTGAAAACCTTCGTAAATGAAGAGACGTGCAAAGAGAGATAACGAGAAATGTGAGCGATGAAAACAAAGCTTGTACATGTCATAATAGGGGGTCTTTGAGGGATGTAGGGGTGGGGTGGAAGTAAAACAGAGAGTAATCATGATACTTCTGGAATTCCCTGGCAGACACTCCACAAATAAACGTCTCAACAGAAAGGTTCTTTGAAACACGAACTCACGAGGGAAGCTGCTATGTCGTCGCTTACTCGGCTAGAAATACCAGCTGAAATCCTAGCTTAATATATGTTAATACACAAAGGCGGAAAATAATACTAAACTGCGTATCTTCCCATTTTACGTTCTACGTTCTAATCCCGCCGAAGTCAACTTCAATTTTTATTCTTTCGGGGTACTTAAAACGAGTACCAGTTGAGCACTGGGGTCGATGTACCGTATTTTCCGGTGTTTGAGCCGCTATTTTTTACCGGGGAGATTTAGTGTGCGGCTTATTATGGAAATGTGCGCCTAATGTACGTATTTTTTTATAAGTTTCAGGAGGAAATAATTTATGCATAGAGATCGACTGATTCCAGTGATATTTTTCAGAAGAAAGGTCGGTCGGTGAACAACGTGAAAGACTTCTGCTACCGTACATTGGTGCCCGGAAGAAAACAAAGCATATTTGTTTTGTTTTACCTTCATGTTTTGATAATGTTATTTTTTTTTATCTAATAAAGATTTTTATATTGACGAAATGTGTTTGTTTTTGATTATAGTAAGATAAAACCATAACAATAACAGTATATCTCATTGTTGTAAAATAAGGCATTTTGAAACTACGTATACGTCAACAACAAAAAAGCTAGCTAGGGACCCATAGCTCTGTAGGTCTTTTAAACATCAGTGCGCTTTAAACACCGGTGCGCTCTATGTGTAAATAAAACAAAAAATTTCCCCAAAATTCAGCCCTGCTGTTTAAATACCGATGCGTTTTATAGACCGGAAAATATGGCGATCGACTTACACTTTCTCCGAAATTGCTGACATCGTGTCAGAATTTGAAATCAATAAATGTTAATATACAAAGGTGGCAAATTGGTAGAATCGTTATTACGCCGGTCAATAATATAAAGTGGAATTTCTACGGGCTTTAAATTCCACTGAGCTCGACTTTACCTTTCATCCTTTGGGAGCTGATAAAATAAATACCAGTTAAACCTTGGGGTCGACGTAATCAACTAACTTCATCTCCTTGCATCTATAGCAAGAAAAAATTATATGTGATTATCCAAAGGCGTCGAGCTGGCAAGATTGTTAAGAGCATCGGAGAGAATGCTATGTGGTATTTCTTCCGACTCATTACGCTCATCACACACACACACACACACACACACACACACACACACACACACACACACACACACACACACACACACACACACACACACACACAATATATATATATAAAGATTGTTGTTGTTATCATGGATATGCTGGAAAATAAAAGGTATTATGAAAAAATAGACAAATATAAACAATCAACGGCAATTGGAAGATGTTTTGGCCTTATTGAATAAATACCGCAAATGCTTGACACCTTAAGAATTTGTCTATATAAACAATTTCAGATGCAAAAATCAGCCATTTCTATAGTCTATCCAAGATTCACAAAAGTAAAAGCTATACATAAGTGACACATGTATAAGTCTAAAGCCGAGTATATCAAAATACCATCTCAAGACAATTTGAAACTCAGACCAATTATAGCAGGCGCAGCATGTGAAATGCACAGGCTGAACAATTTCTAACTAAAACCTTTCTTAAAGTACATAGAGTTTCGTTCGAGATGATTCGGATTTATTTAATCACTTACCAATCTGTAATATAAATATAATTGTTGTTTCTTTTGACTATATTAATTTATGTACCAATATTTTCTATGATTATGGAATCAATGCGATAAAACATCTTTATCATTGAAGGTCTGAGTTTCATACTAGAAAATAATTACTTGTCATTCGATGACTTAACGTACAATCAAATATCAGGCACTTGGAGGGGAACTAAAGTTGCCACGACGAATGCCAACATCGTAATGGGTTACCGTAAGAAGAAAGTTTGGCAATTAAAAGCATGTTTTAAACTAACTCAATTTAATTTAACATGGTAATTCTTCTGTCCCCTTTTCAACCCACACAGCTTTACATCCACATACAAGAAACACTGGGCCCTAATGCATTTAAATTTCGTGCTTAGCTTTTTCTTCGCTTCATTTCCATCAATCTGCAACGTTATTACTTCTATAATAATTAAAGAGAATAAGGTTAACACCATTTTAGCGAGATTTGAAAAACAATCAAAGAAAGAAAGGAGCAAACAAAACAATAACAACAAAAGTGAAAAGAAAGTTCCCCTAAAAAAGCCCAAATAAAATGGCACGTAGATGGGCGCAGATAAGAACTAATTGCCGGCTATGTCATCAAAGACAAATAAACACACCAGGATGTATACGGTGATAGATGTGGCATACCCATCAGATAAGAATAGCATATCGGTGGAAGAAGGTAAAAAGATAATAATAAAAGAATATATATATAAAAATATAAATATAAATAAAAATACAATAAAACCACGGGAAAAAAAATCGTATCCAAACACAAAGACATGGAAATAAAATAAATATATAAATGAATAAATGAATAAATAAACAAATAAATGGATGAAATGCTGCAAAAAATGTGGGTCTCCGACCTAAAGCATCACCGTATATTTTACGATAGGGGCATACAGTACAGCAGAGGATAAACATGTAAATGTAAAAATAAAAACAGAAAATAGCATACAAAATGTTATACAAAATTAGTGTAAAAAAATGAAGACGTCCAAGAAGACAAATCATGCTCACGATATGAGCGTAGGTGTATGTTTGTATATATATGTATATATATGTATATACATTGGCCTGTACATACATATATATATATATATATATAAACATATATGTTGTAGACACGTGTGTAATTACATATATACACATATATACACATACATCACATACATGCGTATATATGCATTCATATATATATATATATATATATATATATATA
>NC_068988.1:12346780-12347282 GCF_001194135.2 Octopus bimaculoides | reverse complement strand
TGTAGTTTAGAATCAGTAGTTCTTTGACTGCTATTTCTAAATTTTCAGTATGTTGGAGAAGCAACTCAATGCTAATCCCTGTATATTTATGATGATAAATGCTTTTACCGATAAAGGGTTTTTTCATACTGAACTACTTGGCAAAATTGTTAATTATTAATTCTATTATTAATTGACGATTCCCTGCCCTTATTCTTGTATTTTATATATATATATATATATGTCTGTGTGTGTGTGTGTGTGTGTGTTTGTGTGTATGTGTCTGTGTCTGTGTGCGTGTATGAGTGTATGTAATTATATGAATTCTAAAGAAATTCATTACACGTGCGCGTGTATTTACGATATATATACATATATATATGCATGCTTATATATAAGTATATATATGTATATATTTATCTATGATATATGTAAGTGTATATATATATATGTATGTATATATATATATATATATATATATATATATATATATATATATATATATATATATATATATATATAT
>NC_068988.1:12344193-12345166 GCF_001194135.2 Octopus bimaculoides | reverse complement strand
ATATATATATATATATATATATATATATATATATATATATATACATGCTTATATATGTATATTTGAATGTGTGTGTTTATATAGTAGGCGTACACACACACACATGCATATACACACACAACACCCACGTACACATACACACGCACGTAGACTTACACACCACATGTTAACTATGACTCTCTGTCGCTCTCTCTGTGTGTCTTTCTGTCTGTCTCTCTGTCCATCTGTGCCTGTCTGTCTCTATCATTCTATCTCTTTCTCTCTCTCTCTCTCTCTCTCTCTCTCTCTCTCTCTCTCTCTCTCTCTCTCTCTCTCTCTCTCTCTCTCTCTCTCTCTCTCTTGCTAACTTCTCTTTTACACTCTGACACCCATATTGAAATATTCTAAACAGAATGTTCAGAATTACCAAGATAGTCAAAGAAAAGGTTAAAAATGTAGTTAAACGCGGATTACACAATACCAGGGACGACAGAGTAAGGCACGGAAGGAAGGGAATAAACAGCTAAGAAGATTTGACAAAGAAGATAGTGAGCATTATTATCGTGATGATAATAATGCCAGCTGGCAGAATCGTTAGCACGCCGGGCGAAATGCTTAGCGCCATTTCATCCGTCTTTACGTTCAGAGTTCAAATATCGCCGAGGTCGATTTTGCCTTTCATCCTTTCGGAGTCGATAAATTAAGTACTAGTGACGCACTGGGGTCGATGTAATCGACTTAATCCCTTTGTCTGTCTTTGTTTGTCCCCACTATGTTTAGCCCCTTGTGGGCAATAAAGAAATAAGAAACGTTAGCACGCCGGGCGAAATACTTAGCAGTATTCCGTTTGTGTTCAAATTCCGCCGAGGTCGACTTTGCCTTTCATCCTTTCGGGATCGATAAATTAAAGTCCCAGTTGCGTACTGGGGTTGAAGTAATTGACTGGCTCCCTCCCCCAAAATTTCGGGGCTTGTGCCTAGAGTAGAAAAGAATA
>NC_068988.1:12341754-12343235 GCF_001194135.2 Octopus bimaculoides | reverse complement strand
ATATATATATATATATATATATATAAATGCTCACACACAAACACACATATATATATATATACGCATGTTTATGCATATGAATCTATGTATGCGCGTGTATGTGTATGTGTACTACTGCTTAATTACAAGATAAAGCAAATTTGCCAACTCAAACGTAGTTGTGCCACTCAGGACATCAGGGTCTGAATCTAGATTAAACAGGATGTTTTAAAGCCACATCAGTTCTGCTTCACATATTTGCACCTGGATTTTTCGAGGCGAGGCTGAATATCCAAATATTTGAAGTGAAGCATGGTTTTGTGGTTTTTGTCTGAGACAAAATTGCCAACAGTTTCTGAACAAACCAATTTCTGCATCGGACACTACTCCCACATATCTGAAGAATTTTAAAATACTTTTTAATAAAATTTATCGTAGCTTTTTATGCTTTGTTTTTTTTTTTTTACTTGTTTCTGTCATTGGATTTTGGCCATACTGGGGCACTATCTTGAGTTTTAGTCGAAGAAATCGACCCAAATACTTATTTTTAAATATAGTTGTTATTGTATCGGTCACTTATGTCGAACCAGTGAGATATGTGGTGGGGGGACTTAAATAAACTAACATTAGTTGTTCAACATGAGTTGTTGAGACAAACCTAAATGCAAAGACACGTACGCACACACACACACACACACACACACACGTACATTCAAAGGACAGGCTTCCACAAGGATTTGTCGGCCCAGGGCTATAGTAAAATACACTTCCCACATTCCCCGGAATGGGATGCGGGTCCGCTGCAGGGTTGCAAACCGGAAATTTTGAGGGGAGGGGTAACCGGTTACATCGATCCGAGTGTTTGACTTGCGCTTCATCGATCCCGAAGGGATGAAAGGAAAACTTAACCTCGGCGTGATTCAAACTCAAAACGTATAAAGCCGGAAGGAATGTAATTAAGCATTTTGTCCGACGCACTAACAATTCTGGTCGCTCGCTGCTAGAAGCAAGTTTCAGCAGGTGTAACTTTATTTGACTGTAACCTTTGGAAGACACAAAATCTGGTGGTCACATGGTCTTCATGTTTACGTCTCGCTAATTGGCAAAAACATGATTATTTCCAGCCGTGAGCGGTAAACCATGTGGCTGCCTGCTTTTGCCTCTTGAAGGGATTGAGGTCGTCAAACGAAATCGCACCCGTTAAAGCAGTGGTTTCCAAACTTTTCGGGCTGCTGCCCCCTTGGCACTCAGGCCATATCCCTAGTGCTCATTCCCCACACACCGTCATAAACAGATCATTTCCTGCAGCAAATTCAAAACAATTGTATTTCACAAATAAAACCTAACTTAATTAACCTACAGGTTTGTTGTTTTTACATCCGTCGCCACTTTTTTAACATCCACCTCATTATCGCCCCACTTTTCTTCGAGATCCGAGTTCGTTTCCACCGCGTGGCACCCTGGGCAAGTGTCCTCTTCTAAAGGCTTCCGAGTTAATTTGG
>NC_068988.1:12340735-12341561 GCF_001194135.2 Octopus bimaculoides | reverse complement strand
TATATATATATATATATGTATATATATATATGTATGTAAATAAATAAATATATATATATATATATGGTGTGTTTACGTTCCCGTATTACTTAGCGTTTCGGCAAAAGAGACCGATCGAGTAAGCACCAGGCATTACAAATAATAAATAGTGGGGGAGGGGTTAATTCGACTAAAATTCTTGCAGGCGATCTCCCAGCATGGACGCTATCCGATGACTAAAACAAGTAAAAGATAAAAGATAGCTATACATATGTAAACATATATAAACGTATAACATATAAACACGAGATATACGCATATAAGTGTATAGAAACGTATAACATACATAAATGAGATATTCTTATATAAATATATATAAACGTAAAACTTTTACAGTCGTATTATCTCGCATACGTTTATATACGTTTATTGTAGGCATTGTATTGTATATGTATATTATGGTGGAAAACCAGTTAAGAAGTCCCCGGTTTTATTTGCGTTTAATTTCAGTTTGTTGGATGTGAACCATTTAGTATACTGGTTCAAACAAATTGACGTTCTAGAAGATTAATTATGCGTGTCGTGGGTATAGAAGAAGTCATAAAACTGTAACTTCTGACGTTTTCAAAGAATATTCAGTAATGGAGCTGTGTATAATGAGTGCTGAAGAAGCTAAATATCAAAATTTTGTGGCACGTTGCAATGAAGAGTACCATTGATCTGATCTTCCGTAGTTAGCGCCAATGCATACGACTCAAAGTGAATCTGTGAGGGAGGAAAAGAACTAACGAAGAAAATCAAGACGTCCATCTATACCACCACCTCCACCACCACCTCCACCACCACC
>NC_068988.1:12339165-12339857 GCF_001194135.2 Octopus bimaculoides | reverse complement strand
TCTATCTATCTATCTATCTATCTATCTATCTATCTTACTATATATATATGTGTGTGTGTGTGTGTGCGCGTTTGTATTTATAGGTGTATTCGTGAGTGTATTCATCTGAATTTACATGTCTACGACATACGACATATTTCATTTAGTTATTATTATTGTTGTTGTTATTGTTGCTGCTTCTTTTGCTGTTGTACCCAGTGCAGTACCTGCATTCGACGTAATCGTGGTGTGGATGAGCCTGCGAATCAAAAAATAAAAAAAAAGAGCGAGAAGAATCAAGAGGAGATAACTCTGTAAGAAATATAACCAGTGTTTAATGAATATCAAAAATTACATAAACCAATACTGGAATAGTTTACGGCGTACCTGGTGGTTTATCTTTAATTCTCGATAATAAGATGTGTCGTGTAGATGTGAACATGAAGAAGAAATCTCGTTCCTAGTCCCTGAAGGCTCTGATGTATTTTAAACGGTACAGTTTTTTACACGAGCATACGAAATACATTTTTTGACCTGTTAATGTAAGGCTTGGTCTTAGAAAGTTTCTTCCACTTGATATTTCTGTTGTTCTCATCCTTAAGACTCCAGATGAATGCCGAGAGGGGAGCTGCATGTTTCATATCCTTTACACACACACACACACACACACACACACACACACACACACACACACACACACACACACACACACA
>NC_068988.1:12338071-12339155 GCF_001194135.2 Octopus bimaculoides | reverse complement strand
TACACACACACACATTGAAATATATATTCATATATTATGTATGTGTGTGTGTATATATATATATATATATATATATATACACACATATACGTATTTATTTATGTGCGTATATATGTATCATATACATCCATCCATAAATGCATATACGTATACGTACCTACATTCATAAATTCATTCATTTATACACAGGCACATACGTACATACATACAGGCATACGTACATGCATACATACATAGATACATAGATACATACATACATAGATACATAGATGCATGCATACATACATACAAACGTACATACATACATGCATACATACATACGTAGATACATAGATACATGCATACATACATACATACAAACGTACATACATACATGCAAGCATACATCCAACGGGCTTTGGGGCTTCTTTGGACGCCAGTTTTCCCCTGCCTTGCGGCAGTATATTCTTCGTAAGCTTGGTCTTTAATCTGGAGTTCCATTCTCTCTTGGTAGCGCTCTTATGCTCTTAGACGGAAATGAAGCCGTTTCATCACTCTATATTCTACGTAGCTTTCCTCTGTCAAAGAAAAAAAGAAAAAAAAAATGAAACAGAAAGAAAGAAGAAAAAATAAAAGAAAAAATCTGACAACACTTGAAAGTGAGAAACAATTATTTAAAGACATTTCCTTAAGGCAGAGGTTACAAATGACCCTCTATTAGTTAGAAATGGCAAATAAATAAATGAATGACTAAATAAATGCATAGCTGTTTTGTACTGACGCTGAAGTCGGAATAAAAAACGAACGCCATTTGTGTGGAGTGGAGCGCCATCTGGTGCCATGTTTATGCAACAATAATGTAAAATGCCAATCAAGCAGAACTTTGGCTTGGCAGCTATCTTACATAATATTAATTTTAATAAGACAAGTCGTAAAGGAAAAAGTGAGTATTAGATAGTTGACAGATTCTTTTTCTAACTTCCCGTCTTATGATAAATGAAGCTAAAACAAAATAAACGTAAGAAAGAAAGAAAGAAAAAAGGGGAAAATAACGTACATTGAAAAATACGCCATACATACATACATACATACATACATACATACA
>NC_068988.1:12336910-12337971 GCF_001194135.2 Octopus bimaculoides | reverse complement strand
CGAATGAAAAATGACCTCTCGATTCTTTTCCAAAATTGAATGATGTTCAAAATTTCCGAGCCAGATTCTTTTCCATTGTCTGACTCACTGATTGTAATAAAAAATGGCTGTCTTTATTACACTGCGCCCAACCCATGCTTTTTATCTCTCGTACGTTAATGACTCTACAGATCTGTCATGTTTAAAGCATTCTTTAGCCTTAGGCTCTCCAAATGCAGTTGATTATATTATGATTATTCATCTTCTTCGAATTATATATGGCGTCAATTGAAAAGCCATTTGAATCGCATCATTAATTCTTTACTTTTGTCATTTAAAAATCACTGAATTAACGTTACACGACAGGAGGCGTAGTTCACAGATCAGGAAGTCTCTTCGGGTCGAGTCGCAACTTCTCTGCATTGAGAGGTCACTGCTCTGGTACTACGGACAAGTGATTAGAATGACATAGAAAAGACTCGTAAGACGTATACTTCAAGCCGAGCCATCCGGCAGCAGACCAAGGGGCATATCAAGAATGAATGGTTCAGTAATATCACAGTCTCAGTTGGTCTCAGTCGTAATCCAGCCAGAAAGAGCAATTGATGGTTGCTTCTTATAGGATCTTATGGCGGCGGTACCTGAGGTCTCTACCCCAAAGTCTTTCCCAGGAATAGTGAACGCAGAAGATAGATAAATGTATGATTGTTCAATGTTCTTTAAACAAGGCAATACATATCGATCAGAATCATTCTAATCGTGATCTTATTTCGAGGTCTACATTATCCAATGAAGCCCTGTAGTTTTTTTTTCTTGTCCTCAGTATACTAGAGAGTATTTTCTGGATATTTACTCTTTTACTTGTTTCAGTCATGTGACAGCGGCCATGCTGGAGCACCGCCTTTAGTCGAGCAAATCGAAACCGGAACTTATTCTTTGTAAGCCTAGTACTTATTCTATCGGTTTTTTTTTGCCGAACCACTATGTGACGAGGACATAAACACACCAGCATCGGTTGTCAAGCAATGCTAGGGGGACAAACACAGACACACAAACATACACACACACACATATACATATAT
>NC_068988.1:12325536-12331477 GCF_001194135.2 Octopus bimaculoides | reverse complement strand
ACACACACACACACACACACACACACACACACACACACAAATGCATACATGAATGCACACAAAAAAGCATACGCACGTGTATGTGTGCATGTAATCCACTTAGTCACTCCAAAATTTTGTGCTAAAATTTGAAGCCAGTACAATTTATTGTGATGTTATTATCAGATCTGTAAGGTTGTACCAATGGTTAACACGTTGAGCATTAATTCCTGTCGTGGATTAACGGCCGAGTTCAAATCCTGCTAGTCAGCTTCGACATTGCTTTTGCTCTCACCTTTGAGCTGCAAGAAACATTCGCTATACTCAACTCAATAGACTACAGCTGCTCCAAGACATCAAATATGTGTGTGTGTGTGTGAATACAAATTCTATTCTATGCAGTAGAAATTTATACAGGGTCAAAGGGTCACCAAATGACAAAACCCAAATAAAGTAGTAGGTAGAGACAACGAAAAGACTTTTCGCTTAGTACATTCGAATGTTTTAGCATTTTTAATATGTTAAGCTTCAGTGGTTTCTTACCGCGGCGTCTGTGTGGACCCAAATAAGCCGGATTAGTGAGGTTCAGCCTATATATATATATATATATATGTATATATATATATAGGTGGGGGGTAGTTTCTTAAATCATTTAATATAGAATGCCATATAGTTAGCTTATTTGTTGACCCCTAATTTCATTGACCTCCTTTCTTCTTCTTCCTCCCCTATCATCCACCATAGGTATTTCCTCATCCAATCTACTCCTTTGATTCAAATCCTTTAACATAGGCGATCACTCATACGGCCAGTTCATTTAGTACTAAATATTTTAATATAAATTTCATTTAATCCCTTCTAAATTATTTTAATATAATTTATCCTACCATTTCATTCCTCCTAAAACTTTCCCATTTAATACTAATTATTGTTTTGTCACCTTCCCCACGCCCTAAAATACAACGCACAATAATTTGATATCGTCTGTATAATTACACTCATTTAGCATAATTAAAACTGTCTAATTATTTAATTAGTTTAATAAATAGCCCTATGCACGGCGAACAAGCAGATTCGAAACGATGGCTTGCATGTTTGCTTTCAATATTCTCTGGAAGATTCGAACGTGTTTTTTTGCTAACCGATGTTGTGTTTTTTTTCTGGAGAATGGCTTTCCCTTTACGACGAATGTATGCTCATACCATACTCGATTCATTAGTACAATGGATTCTAAGACACTGGTGTTTCGGCATAGTTCTTTCTCGTCAGCCCGAATCATCCCCCGGATTAGTAATTTAACACAATTTCAGCGAGCAAGCGCCTTCTATTGTCTTCTCCCTTGAGTTGGCAGAATTGAAGAGTTTAATTGAAAATATCAAGCATTAAAAAAGTACAATGTACTCGGATCGATTTTTTCGATTAAACTCTTCAAGGCAGGGCTCCAGTATGGCCGCAGTCCAATGATTTAACAAATAAAAGATAATTTTGATTTCTTAATTTCTTGTCTTCTCCACAACGTTTCTTTTTTATCTTCTACTTTTTCAAGTCGTTAGATTGCGGCCATGCTGGGGCACTACCTTGAAGAATTTTAGTCGAACGAATTGACCCCAGTACTTATCCTTTTGTACAACCAGGTACTTATTCTATCGGTCTCTTTTGCCGAACCTCTAAGTTACAGGGATGTAAACATATCCCCATCAGTTGTCAAGTGGTGGTGGTGATAGTGGGGCACAAACACACACTCACACATATATATACGACGCGCTTCTTTCAGTTTCCGTCTACCAAATCCACGCAGAGGGCTTTGGTCGGCTCGAGGCTATAATAAGTAGAAGACATCTACCCAAGGTGCCACGCAGTGGGACTGAACCCAGAACCATGTGGTTGGGAAGCAACCTTCTTACCACACAACCACATCATCTGCTTCATTTGATTTAGGTTTAATGCCTGGAATTATCTCTAAATAATTTATTTCATTTATTAACTAATCCTGAAGCGACTAAATACATTTTCCCATTGCGCCCTACTTTGCTTTTACCAAAATACTCAAAATATACGGTTACTAATTTAAATACATTACATAATTATCCATTTTTATTTCTTTAATTAAAATCGAATTATTTAGTAACATATAGTAACATTGAAATTAGCCATCGTAATTATTCCCCTTGCTTTTAACGCTTCAAGAGTTAATTCATTCATAAAAAATATACGTTTCATTTTATATTCACACACATTGCACATGTCGTTATTTCTTTAATGTATTCCTTATATGGCAATAACACACGTTTTGTTCTTAACATGTGCTTCACCCATTGTTTTTATTGCGTAAATTTCTGGTTTTAAATGGTCACTAAATTATGCTTATATCTATGTAAATAATGAAACTATTGCAGCTCTGTTTTACTCATCAATTGGGGCGTTTGAAACTTTTCATATGAAATAATATTTTTATATTTAGGCTAAAGTGATTTGCTCTTTTTAATTCTACGTATTCTAAATTTAGTTTAGGCCTGCAGGGCAATGAACATAAATGAATGCCAAAATTGCAATACCAGCGAATCTAAAGAGGCAATATTCCCGTAAGGAAGACAGTATTAACAGATATTAAATCTTAGTGGCGTTTTAACAAACTGGATATTTCTGGTTATTAGACGAAAGTATATTCAATGATGCATGAATGACTAACAAAATTTCCTCTAGGGACCTATATTCATCCTTATGACTCTACTAGCTATCCCTCTTTTGACAGCCATCAACTATAACGACTGTTCATTTCTACCGAATTTTAAGTGGCTTCATCGGTTACGACGATGAATGTTCCAATTGATTCGATCAACAGAACAGCCTGCACGTGAAATCAACGTGCAAGTGGCTGAGCATTCCACGGACACACGTATCTTTAATGTAGTTCTCAGGGAGATTCAGCGTGACGCTGGGTGTGACAAGGCTGACGCTTTGAAATACAGGTGCAACTCATTTTTGCCAGCTGAGTGGACTGGAGCAATGTGAAATAAAGTGACCTGCTCAAAGACACAATGCACCACCACGAATCGATCTCAGATTTTACGACCGTGGGTCGAATACCCTAACCATTTGCCCACGCTCCTCCCGAATAATGCATCATCCACAAACACCAAGTACACGCCAAACCTGTACTGATTTTGGGTGGCTGTGTGGTAAGTAGCTTGCTTACTAACCACATGGTTCCGGGTTCAGTCCCACTGCGTGGCACCTTGGGCAAGTGTCTTCTACTATAGCCTCGGGCCGACCAAAGCCTTGTGAGTGGATTTGGTAGACGGAAACTGAAAGAAGTCCGTCGTATATATATATATATGTATGTATGTGTGCGTATATGTTTGTGTGTCTGTGTTTGTCCCCGCAACATCACTTGACAACCGATGGTAGTGTGTTTACGTCCCCGTAACTTAGCGGTTCGGCAAAAGAGACCGATAGAATAAGTACTAGGTTTCCAAAGAATAAGTCCTGAGGTCGATTTGCTCGACTAAAGGCGATGCTCCAGCATGGCCGCAGTCAAATGACTGATACAAGTAAAAGAGTAAAAGAGTAAAGAGAGAAAAGAGTATAAAAGTGCCAAAATTATTTAAACGTCATTTTAAAATATGAAACAGTTCAACCGCTCACACGCAGAAGAGAACTCACCAATCTAAGACTTGTACATTGTTTTGTCTTGGTATAAAAGGTGGGCTACAGTAAATATTCTGCTCAATACCACAGATTTGCTTGTCAGTTGTCTGAGCTTAACCAGTTGAGCATATTCTTTAGTGGCTGACGATATGTGGATCGCTGATCACAAACAGAAGTAGTGGGGGAGCATCATAGCCGTGTGTTGAGAGGAATACTTTGGGGTTTGGATAATTCACCTTTGGAAACATGGGCGTTTCGTTCAACATCCTTAAACAACCCTTATTCAAGGAACTTTTGAGCAGGAAGGGCTACTCGATCTGAGGAAATTTCAAACTGGGCGCTTGAAATGTGGGACTGAACCAGGAATCATGTGGGTGAAAAATCAGACTTCTCACCACACAGCCACTCCTGCGCCTATACTTCATATAAAGGTGATTAAAGCAACTCAAGCACTTAACTGATACTTTATTTTGTTGACCCACGAAAGACTAAAAGTCAAAGTTGATTTCGTTGAGATTTGAACTTAAAACGGAATAGAATCTAAAACACCGTGACATACTTTGTTGTCTGCAATTAAATCCAGTTACGCGCTGGCGCCTTGCAAAATTCAACTCATTTTTAAATGGCTTAGATTCATAGAATATAATTAACTTTTTTTAGAGATTTATTTATATAACTTTTATTTTCTGTCACTAATTTTCTGATTAATTTTTTTTAATTTCCTGCATAAATTTTTAAATTTTCATACTTTGTTTTGTTTATTTTAATTATAAGTAATAAATTTATTCACCATTCTTTGTGAAGGTATTTTTATGTTCTTAAAACACAATTTAATACTATATGCAAGATCACACAGATACAAACATCTAGCATACACAAACACCAAATACACACACATAATACACACAAAAATACATGTACACATACACACACACTCACACACATTAAGAGAGTACCCGTCAAAAATGATGGGATTATTTCTGTCACCTTTTATCTTTCCCTTGTTTCACTCAATGGAATGGAGACATACTGGAACACCACCTTGAAGGGTCTAGCCAAATGGATCAATCTAGAACTTACTTTCAAGTCTGGTACTCATTCTATCGGTTACTCTTGCCGAACTGCTAGTTTATGTGGGTGTAAACAAACCAACATTGGGTTTACGCGGTGGTAGGAAACAAACAGAGGCACAAAGATGCACATACGCGCATTTACATATACGGTGGGCTTCCACACGGTTTCCACCTGCAAATTTACTCACAAGACATTGGTCGGCCCGGGTCTAGAGTAGAAGACACTTGCTTAAGGTTCCGCGCTGTTGAACTGAACCTAACAGCAAGTGGATTTAAAGCGAGATTCTTAACCACACAGCCATATCACCGTCTTTCAGAAGTTTTAAATCTTTTTGACTGAAGCCTTGCTCTATTTTCTTTTTGTATTTCAAACAATGATCTTTTAGTTAATCGCATTCCCACCAATCCTTGCTTCTGCTTCTCCTCGCTTTTTTAAAAAGTATTCCAGCATTTCTCTCCGATTCACATTGTGCATTGACTTTCTCTTCTGATAACCTTCGTCGCTTTCTACGATTTAAAAATCAAACAGTTTCTCTCTGACAAAAGGAATAAGCACCAAATTTAAATAAAAAAAGAAGTACTGATATCGATTTATTTGACTAAACTTTCCAAAGCCGTACTCCAATGACTTCAAAATAGCCGTACTCCAATGGCATCAAAATGGCCGTATTCCAATGACTGAAACAATTAAAAAATAAAATACAAACAATGAAAGACTACACCTCAATCAGTTCGATCAAGGGGAAATCGGAGCTGGACATTAAGTGGAAGTAAACATGACTTACTCCTAAAGAGTGTAATGTTTAACGAGGCGGCGTTATCCAAGGTCTTAAGATGGTAGATTTGTTATTACCGATTGCACTAAAAAAATTGTTAAATTATATTCTGGAAAACCTATTGCGTAATATTTTATTCTCGAACATAAACAAGTAAATATAGAATTAAAAGTTTTGAATCTGCTAATCTTTTCCTTATTTAATTTCCTATATCAAAATAAATGTAGAAAAAGCGAGAAAAAAATATTTAAGCCTTTAAATATCTTAGTTTCGAAAGCCATGTTAAATCTTTTCAACAGCATAAAAGCGGATTAAGTGTAAGTGATACCAATTAAATCGCGCGCACACATAACATTCTTCGTCTATATGCCTACATACACACACACATACATACATATAAATTTATAAAAGAAATGTATAAGTATATATGTGTTTGCGTGTATATATATATATATATATATATAT
>NC_068988.1:12322032-12325205 GCF_001194135.2 Octopus bimaculoides | reverse complement strand
GTCCACTACGCTCACGATTTTCGAGGCTCAGGTTTCCACTGCTAAATCGTTTAAACCATTTTCAAGCTGACCACTCACTGGTTATTTCCTCAGTAAATGTTTCGTTGATATCGCGAGCAGTTTCAGCTGCTTTACGTCCTTTTTGAAGTTGAATAGCAAAATTGCTCGAATATCGCGCTTTGACAGTTCCATTTCCGATGATTGTAACAACGGCGAAAAAAATATCAATGTTAATTTATTGATGAATTTGGACAATTCTATGTCTGTATTATCAGACAATTGGAAAAAAATGTTTAAAAAATTCAAAACTTTGCAAAAGTCCGGTACAAATTCTTCATGGTTCAAAACGTTGCTTACTTTTTCCTCAGCCTGATAAGAACTGAGTGTCACAATTAATTGAAGAAACTTCAGCTTCGAATAAAATATAGACGCCCTGCCTACCTTTTTTTTTTATGGTCCTTTCCACCCCATCTGCAGACACCTCATTAAAAGTATAATAGCATCAAGATAAACGAGAAATAACAAAGCTACTGGAGTAAAACAAATCTAAGCTGGGTGATGTAACACTGGTACAGAAGCTAAACTGTCCCCTGCGTGTATACTGGGGACAGAAATGCATCCCTAAAGACCCGACGAAAAGTCTGCTCGTTAAATTTCCAAAAGGTCAGCAATGTTGCTGAGTACGATAACCTGAAGAACAACATTACCCCCAGTCTCCAAGGTAAGTGCACTGTTCCACTATGGAACTGAAGGAAACCGTGGACAAGCTACTACGAACGAAATAGGCTGACTTTCTTCGAGGAAGATCATGCTGTGAGTAAATGTTCACATTTCGAGGCATTCATAAATAGTGAATGAAGCTGTGTCGGCTCCTTTAATAATCAACTTTATCCTTTTCAATTGTATGCATCAGAAGTCAATGTAGAACATCTTGCAATCATATGGCACGAGTTAATATTATGTTAGTGTTTTCAGCAACACTAACCTGAATTCAAGATACGATGTAAATGCTAAAATAGGTACAACTGACATTTTCGATATTGTCCTTGAGATAGCTTTGGTATTATTTCAAGATGACGCAGATTGAGTAAAGGATGAGAAATGCTAGGTTTCTGTAGGTATTCCTCCAAGTATTTTCTTCAAATTTTTGTGCTACTACCTGACCGAAGCAGCAGAATTCTCAAGCACTAGAATAATATGTTATTTCTATGCATTTATATCTCTACTCTCAAAAACACCTAATCACACTTTACTGTCCTGGGTTAATTTCTCATAGCGATGATATATTTTTATACACGCAATCGTCAACAAAAGTATATACTTCGACATGCAAGTATCATTTTTTATAAACAAATATCTTCACACCTTCTATATCGCTCTATCTGTATCTCTGTCAATAACTAACTATTGTATTCATTGTCACTATCACTATATATAAGGTGGTGAGCCGGCAGAATCGTTAGCATGCTGGACGAAATGCTTAGCGGTATTTCGTTTATCGTTACGGTCTGAGTTCAAATTCCGCTGAGGTCGACTTTGCCTTTCATCCTTTTGGCGTCGATAAATTAAGTAGCAGTTACGCACTAGGGTCGATCTAATCGACTGCCCCCCTCCTCCAAAATTTCGGGCCTTGTGCCTAGAGCAGAAAAGATTATATATAAGATGGTTAGCACGCTGGACGAAATGCTTACCGGTATTTCACCCGTCGCTACGTTCTGAGTTCAAATTCCACCGCCGTCGACTTTGCCTTTCATCCTTTCGGAGTCGATAAATTAAGTACAAGTTGCATACTGGGGTCGATATAATCGATTAGTCCCCTCCCCCCAAATTCCAAGGCCTTGTGCTTTCAGAAGGAAGGATTATATATCATTATATATTTAATTTCTTCTTCTTCTTCTTCTTCTTCTTCTTCTTCTTCTTCTTCTTCTTCTTCCATCATTTCGGCGGTCGATCAAAAATAAGTACCAGCTGAACACTGAGGTCGGTCGATATAATAAATTTATCCTCTCCTTCGAAATTACTGACCTTGCAACCAAAATTTGAAATCATCGTTATGCTGATATCAATTTTGGATATGGTGGTGCGGCACAGGTCCCCCCCCCCCACATTTTACTGATTCCTAATTTTCATTGTAATAAGTCAGTTGTATGTCTAATTTTTGCGAATATAGAACCCACAACGTCTTCGCTGATGATCCTCAATTCGCTTTGTGCTGTAACGAAACAATCGACATTTGGAGTTGGGTGTAAAACCATCCTTGTCATAATTTTGATCCACAAACACTGACGAGCTCCAGGTCTAGAAAGTCCACAATATTTAATAAGATAGTGTAATTATGTTTTGCATACTTAGACTTGTTTTTCGTGTATAGTTTATTTATATTCTTTAGTGCCAACGTACTGGGAATGTTCGGATCTAGGTCATGATGTTTTCGTTTTCTAGACCTTCACATCTGCGTATAAAATAACATCGTAAACGCGGTGATAAACATTTGCTTAATAATATATTCTCTGCCAAATAAGCAATGTGCTTAAGGTCATCAACAGAAGCGGGGGAAGCACAGAAATGGTAAAAGGTTTACGGCACAAAAGAAATCACTTTAAACTTGCTAATATAATATTCGAAGTGATTTATATGATCGGAAATATAATTTCAAAGTGTTCTTGGCATTATAGAGAGGATCTGTTCAAAGACTTTGCAATTAAAAAAAGTAGAGAACTTTCTAAATATCAATAAAGTAGAAGTATACAAAAATAAAGATTGTTTTCAATCTTATTGTTAGTTTTGTTTCATTTTGAAAAATAGAAAATTATTTTATGGTTTATTATTGTTTATATTTTGAATCACATGTATATATAGAGGCATCAAAGTCTTTTAAGTGTTTAGGGCCTCTGTGAATCTTAATCCAGCTCTGTTCTCAGCCATGAATAATGAACAGACTTCACACTAATGCCGAATAAGTAATCTCAAGACACGCAAGTATAGTAGTCTCTATAACGGTAAAATATCGGTACCAACGCACGAAAACAAATTCTTCAACTGCTCATAGCAGACACTCAGCCTCGATCAAATTACACTCATAAATCTCGGCATTAATTTCCACTACGAATGAAAATATAATATATAATATAATATGTGTATATATATATATATATATATATATATATATATAT
>NC_068988.1:12318621-12319478 GCF_001194135.2 Octopus bimaculoides | reverse complement strand
TATTTATATATATATATTTTTTGGTGTTATATACGTGTGTTTATATCCATGTTTAGACACAATTGGTTTGGATGCTGAAAATAGTAGCCTGGTTTCCTCCTTTCACTGAAATCTTTGTAACATCTTTTATCATCATCATTTCTTCAATAATTGCTCACTGCAAAAAAAAAAAAATAATAATAAATAAAAAATAAATAAAATAGAGAAAGAAACGAATAAATAAATTATAAAACTATGAAATAAAAAATGTAATAAAAAATGAAAAAAAATCTAACTCATGTAGGATTTTTTCTTCGTCTTTTTCTTCTTTTTCCTTCGTTATTTTTTCTTCATCTCATCCTTTTTTTCTTCCTCCTCCTGCTCTTCCTCGTCCTTCTTCTCCTTGTGCATCATTATCATCATCATCATTGTCATCATTATCATCATTGTCGTCGTCGTCCTCCTCTTCCTCCTCCACCTCTACATCACCATCCTCATTATCAGTCATCATCATCATCGTCGTCGTCGTCGTCATCATTATCATCATCATCATCATCCTCATCATTTTCTTTTTCCTTCTTTTTCTTGCTCTCCTTATGTTTATTCTTCTTTTCGGCAATCCCAGCAAACTTCTCTCTCCCTCCACTTCTCCCTGTCCCTATCTCTCTCTCTGTCTCTCTCTCTTTCTCTCTCTGTCTCGCTCTAATCCTCCTTGTCTCTCCGTTCATTTTTCTTTTCTTCAGTTTTCCTTTCTAGATGCTGCAAACAAGATGGGAGAGAGGGAGAAAGAGAGAGAGAGAGAGAGAGAGAGAGAGAGCGGGAGAGAGAGGGAGAGAGAGATTTTGTGAAATGACTATATAATTCAGTCTACTGTATGT
>NC_068988.1:12316940-12317483 GCF_001194135.2 Octopus bimaculoides | reverse complement strand
TATATATATATAAATATATACATATTATGTATATATATATATATATATATATATTTGTATGTATATATATATATAAATATATACATATTATGTATATATATATATATATATATACATATATATATATATCAAGCCCCATCTTATATCGGCATTAAAGACATGGAACACTTACGATCTTACTGCTATCTCGGTTACTCAAGATAACGAGTAATCCAGGAATTTTACGCATATCATCATCATCATCATCATCACCTTTTTATTTCTTTGCAAGTACATACAACATACGCATGCACATACACGCACAAACACACGTACGCACAGACACACATACACACAGAGACACACACTTATAAAATAACAAGACGGAAAATACAAATGGCTGCTTTCACAAAGACACGTCATCGTCACACACTCTATGTCTTTGTCATTGACTTAATGCGCTTCACGAAGAAGAAGTAGAAGAAGAAGACGAAGACGAAGACGAAAACGAAGAAGAAGAAGAAGAAGAAGAAGAAAGACAGGGATGGCTTTTTTAAGCATGTA
>NC_068988.1:12315676-12316930 GCF_001194135.2 Octopus bimaculoides | reverse complement strand
GAAGAAGAAGAAGAAGAAGACGAAGACGAAGACGAAAACGAAGAAGAAGAAGAAGAAGAAGAAGAAAGACAGGGATGGCTTTTTTAAGCATGTATTGAAACATAACATTAAAAAAAATCCGCACAAACATCTTCCATTTTTGATCTTTGATTTTTTACTCCCTTCCATATTGCGTTTTAGATTAGTTTTTATTTATGTTGCCCAATATTTATCATGTTTCGCACCGTTCTTTTTTTTCTTTTTTTTTTTTACCTTTTTTTTACTTTCTAGTTTCTGCTATTAGAATGTAAAAAACAGGACAATTGTTGATATTTTAAGTATAGCAGATTTTCGTATGATTAAATGCTTAAAATGACAAACACCGTAGAAGGAAGTGTTAGTGTTAGCTCTCGACTTAACTTGAGTTTATGAGACATTCGTATGAACAGATTGTAATTCTTGTTAGAAACTCGGATACTTGCGAAATGCTTGAAAATCACACGGTCTCATTTTACCATTTCCAAAGAAAAAAAAAACAAAACTTTCTAGCTTTATACATAAGAAAGAAAAAAACAAGCTAGAAAATAACAATAATGCGATCTGATGTAAAAATACTTAGACATACTCGCCTTACGGAAATATTGCGCTCTTCAAAATCTTGCCCTTACGTGAAATTTCATAACGTAAAACCTGTTTACCATTGTCTTTTATGTTAAATGGGGGAAAACATGTTTCGCGTTACGGAACTCCATATTACTGCAAAACTCTTATGAACATAATACTTCACAACCCCTTACACACACACACACACACACACACTAAAATATCGAACAATGAGAATGAGTGTTCCATACCGCATTGATAGATATAGGTTCCTTATTTGTGTATTAAGGTTACCGTTTATTTCATGCTAAGAAATATCTCAACAATTATTCAAGCCATTCACATAGACTAATTGGTGTTCGTCACTATTTTCGATTAAAACACGAAAAGCCCCGTGACTTTTTTGTGTTTTAACCCAAAATGGTGACGAACACTAATTGATCTATGTGATCGGTTTGAATAAATGTTGAGATATTTCTTAACACGAAACCAACGGTACCTTAATACACAAAGAAAGTGTGTGTGTGTGTATATACATACATACATACATACATACATACATACATACACACATACATACATACATACATACATACATATATACATACATACATGCATGCACGCATACATACATACATGTATATATATATATATATATATTTATATATATAT
>NC_068988.1:12313435-12315416 GCF_001194135.2 Octopus bimaculoides | reverse complement strand
ATGTATGTATGTTTGTGTGTGTGTGTGTGTATGTGTGTGCGTGTGCGTGCGTGTGTTTAGGTGCATGCCTGTAACTGGGTGTTTTCTGTAAAACAGGAGACACTAAAAGATCTTGAGGGAGACCAATTAAGGCCACGGCAGCTTTTTAGACACTTTGTTTAGTTCATGACTAATTGTTTATTCATGAAAGAGAGAGAGAGAGAGAGTGAGAGAGAGCGAAAGCGAGCGAGCGAGGGAGAAAGATAGAGATATAGATAGAGAGAGGGGGAGGGAGAGGAGGAGAGAGAGGGAAAGAGAGACAAGAAGGACGGTAGAAGATTAAAGCAAATACGAAAGAGAAATGTTCAGCAGGGTTTGACGTTATCATAATTGTGTAAGAAATAAGCAGATTTATATATTATGGCAGATCCCAGAAGAGCGAACGGTCCTTTGCAGGAAAGAACGCGAGAAAAGAAGAATGCAGAAAGAAAAATAAGAAAGAACGAGAGTAAAAATACAGAAAGAAACGTCCCCAAAGTGCGATTCCTTAAAAAGGAAAACGGAAAGAAAAAAAATACAGAAAAGAAATTGACATATCCCAGTTGTGGGATTCCTTAGAAAGAAAGAAAGAAAGAACGAACGAAAGAAAGAACGAAAGAGAGAAAGAAAGAAAGGAAGAAGGAAAGAAAGAAAGGTAGAATGATAAGGAAGAACTGTATCAGCGGAAGAGAACCATCCTGATTATTCTGGGTGTTTCCATTCTTCGCACTTTTCATCGTTCTCGCTCCCTTCAACTCCGCCATCTATAAATATATTCTTTTACTATTCTTTTGCTTGTTTCAGTGATTTGACTGCGGCCATGCTGGAGCACCGCCTTTAGTCGAACAAATCGATCCCAGGACTTATTCTTTTGTAAGCCTAGTACTTATTCTATCGAACCCTTTTGCCGAACCGCTAAGTTACGGGGACGTAAACACACCAACATCGGTTGTCAAGTGATGTTGGGGATACACACACACACACACACACACACACACACACACACACACGCACATATATACGATGGGCTTCTTTCAGTTTCCGACTTCATCTGTAAGACTTTCATCCTGCTCCTCTTATGTTAACTGTTAACTCTATTGTGTTAACTCTTTCACCCTCTTTTTCTCTTCTCTCTATGCGATGCAAAGCGTGACTGTGCAATCAACCAACCAGCCAACCATCCAAGCGACATTTATATCGGCTATTATTAAAAAAAAAAGATTGCTCGTAATTTCGGCATAAAGCCAGCAGTTTTGAGGATAAGGGTTTATCTAATTAGTATTTGACACAAGTAACATATCAACAGTTTCTAATTTAGGCACAGGGCCAGTACTTTTAGGGGGAAGGAGTACGTCAATTAGTAAATATTAATTAACACATATAATATATAATGTGTCTAATTTGGGCAAAGGCCAACAATTTAGAGGAGATGGGTTAGTTAATTAGTAAATATTAAGTGACAGACGTAACATATAATAATTGTTTGCAATTTTTATAGCAGGCCAGATATTTTGAGGGGAGTTAAGCTATGGCAGACAGGTTGTTACGTGAAGAACCAAGCATTACCCTCTGAACTATTGCACCAGTAGTGGAAGCGCAATGGCCCAGTCGTTAGGGCAGCGGACTCGCGGTCGTAGAATCGCGGTTTCGATTCCCAGATCGCGGGCGTTGTGAGTGTTTATTGAGCGAAAAACACCTAAAGCTCTACGTGGCTCAAGCAGGGGGCGGGTTGTGTGGCGAACCCTGCTGTACTCTTTCACCGTACTTATGTGGCTTATATATATAAGCTTTGTATTTTTTTCATAGCTCCTATGGTTACCGAGATAATCTACTAAAATAATACTATTGTGTTTATGAATGAGAAAGGAAGGGGTGATTGATGAATAAGGAAGGATGATGAAAATTGTACGCTGAAAAAATAAATCAAACACCGTTTCAACTCTGTGTGAATATATGTGTGTGT
>NC_068988.1:12310285-12313022 GCF_001194135.2 Octopus bimaculoides | reverse complement strand
TATATATATATATATATATATATATATATATATACGACGGGCTTCCACCGTCTATATAATCCACTCACAAAAGCATTGATCGACCCGAGGTTACAGGAGTAGACACTTGTCCAAAGTTCCGCGCAGTGGGACTGAACTTGAAACCACGTGGCAGCAAGGCGAACTTCCTAAACACACACCCATACCTGCATCTATATTTGTCTGTGTATTTGTCTGCCTAAAACGTTTACACTGTGATACACAGACTGGCGTGCTCTTCGATTTGTCGTCGCCCCTAAAATATTTCACGCACTTAGTCTTGATTATATTTGTCATTCCGTTTATATTCACGGTGTCATCGCTCGATAAGGATCGCAGCCATAAACACTTCAACACTCCCCGGTGTAATGTTCCTAGAACTACATTATCAAGTGTGTGTCTGGCCTTTTAAAGTGAGTATATATGTCGGTATTTTGTATTAATTATGTTTTGGTATTAATATATCTACCATGAAAATCACAAATAGTTACACGAAACCACGACGTTCTATATGTGTTTCCTTAAACAGCGAACCATAAAGAGCGAGAGAATATTTATCATAAGTTCGTTGACATGTTGCATATAGTGATATTGCTGTATGAATATAATGTTACACAATCTAACACAGAGTTAGGTAATGTCAAAAAATTTCTGTCTCTCGCTAAATTTGCTATGAAACTGTGAGTTACACTGTAAGCTAATATAGTTGTGAAACTGAAATGTAATAATAATAATAATAATAATAATAATAATAATAATAATAATAATAATAATGATAATAATAATAATATAGCAAGTATTGTCCATTGGGCACTTTGCAACAAGTATGGACTTGAGAGAGCAAAAAAGTGGTACGGACATAAACCCGAAGGCATCATCGAAAATGATAATGCAAAGACCCTATGGGATTTTATGATTCAGTGCGACCATGAGATAGAGAATTGAGAAAGAATGCAAACGATGCTGGATCATAGATATAACATACCCAGCTGACAACAAGGTATGCGATAAGGAAGAAAGAAAAGTCGATAGATATGACAGGTTAGCTTGGGAAGTTAAGCAATTGTGGTCGATGAAAAAGGTGGTAGTAGTACCAATAATTGTCGGGGCCCTGAGAACTGTGAGTAAAAATCTTGAGAAGTACATGGAACAAATAGGGGCTGCAATAAGGGTGGAGCACTTGCAGAAAACAGCACTGCTTGGAACCGCTCGAATACTCCGGATGGTACTCGAAAACTAAGGTGGAGTTACCTTAGTTTGCTGGTAGTGAACAGCTGACACCGTAGTATATATCCAGTGTTAGAAGCTTTAAAAGTTGATAAATATGGAGGCTTGAGAATTGAGATTGCTAAGATGTGGCAGCTACGTGAGTCGAACATAAAGGTTGTCCCTATTGTCATTGGAGCATTGGGTTCAATACTACCCAATCTAAAAAATCATCTGACAACCTTAGAGATACACTACAATCTAGATGTATTGCAAAAGTTCGCATTACTTGGAACTGCACGCATTTTGCGTAAAGTACTGTCTATCTGAGGCCCTTGTTGTGACTTGACAAACAGTACAAACCCCTGGTAGAAACAATAACTTCAATCAACAACCTCACGATATTGTATACTGTGTAACGTCTATAGTAGTAGTAGTAGTAATAATAATAATAATAATAATAATAATAATAATAATAATAATAATAATAATAATAATAATAATTCTTTCTATTATAGGCACAGGGCTCGAAATTTGTGGGGAGTGGGGCTAGTTAATTACATCAACTGCCGCCGTGTACAACTGGTACTTATTTTATTGACCGTTAAGAATTTTGTCTGACGTGCTAAAGGATCTGTCAGCTCACCGCCTTGAAAATAATAAGAAAAAGAAGAAAAAACGAAAGAAGGAGGAAGAGGAGGAGGAGGAGGAGAAGAAGAAGAAGAAGAAGAAGAAGAAGAAGAAGAAAAAGAAGAAGAAGAAGAAGACTAGTAGCTGTGTTATTGTGTTAAAACATTTTAATCCTGTAAATAGTCGTAGATAAATATAATAACCAAATGCTGTAAAACTATCTGCCAAAATAAGAATGTGCAAATCAGGATCATTATAAACCATTCATTTTTTTTAAAGCTTCATCGCTGTAACAGTCAGTATTATTTATTTAAGATACGAGTCAATACGAAGACTTGTTATATTAAAACGTAAATGTAAAAAAAAAAAAATCTATAAAGAATAAAATGTGCATGCACTAAAAGGGTGTACAGTTGGTTTGTATTAATTAAAAATAAATAAATGGTAAATAATATACATTGAGACCTTGAAAAATATAGATGAAATATAGTTTGCTTTCGTAAAGGGTTGCATATAGCTAAAAAAAATTTATACAAGACGATTTGACCAGAAATAGTCTATGTTTAATGTAATGTGTACAAATTAATTCAATGATAAAAATAAGCAATTATTGTATTATAAGGACTAGATCAGAAACAGTGTTAGTTTTGGATTACTATAAATTTGGACAAATATTAGCTCTACTAGCGTTCTCGGGTCGTCAAAATTGGCGGGATTTTATTAACGATAAGTAAATGGCGCATCCACTTTAAACAGTGGGAGAAAATATTGATAAATTCCTTGAATATATACTGTACACTTTTTTATGTAACAGAAAAATATAACAATAATTTGTAAATGTGTGGATGGTGTTTTATGATATATATATATATATATATATATA
>NC_068988.1:12302985-12304908 GCF_001194135.2 Octopus bimaculoides | reverse complement strand
TTTTAAAGTGAAAGTATTTGACATGAGTGTTTTTGTTTCACTTTTGACACGTAATACTTAAATAGTGGAGGAGATATTATGTTGCCGTGTGCTCGAACTCTGCAAGAAGTTAATAATTTTTTTTGACTAAAACACAACTGGAACCCTAAGTAAGGCATGTGTAAAATTTGAATGAAATTGGTTGCGTAGTTCTCGAGTTTTAGGGATTCACACAGACAGACAGACAGACAGACAGACAGACACACACACATTCTCATTTATATATATATATATATATATATATACATACAGCATATTTTAAAGTGAATGAATATTTTGTTGGATAGTAATGGTCCTCTCGATC
Organism: Octopus bimaculoides; assembly: GCF_001194135.2. Lineage (NCBI taxonomy): Eukaryota > Metazoa > Mollusca > Cephalopoda > Octopoda > Octopodidae > Octopus > Octopus bimaculoides. Next base: position 12,304,565 of record NC_068988.1, on the reverse strand, counting down.
ATTTGTTTGCCATCTTATTCTTATGTATGCATTGTCCGGCCATACTAGCAAATAATTTGCACGTTATATGTATATAAGTCGTGGACCTGCGATATGATTCATCTCCCATCTTGTTCGGGTATGTGTTGTTGATAGGCCACAAAAATGGCGAAATATCGACGTCCATCACTCCTTGTCCATCACTCCATCACACCTTGCCCAAGGTGCCATGCAGTGGGACCAAACTCGGAACCATGTGGTTGGGGAGTAAATTACATCGAAATTTCGGCCTACTAGCTTTCGCTCGACTGTCTCAGTTTGACGACGCGAGCTGGCCGAAACTTCAAAGAAACTGTCATCCGTCTTCTAAAAATAGAATAATTAATATATCTGTGTATGTGTGTGTGTGTGTGTGCGCGCGCGCGTACAGATACATGCATACACATTATATGTGTGTGTGCTCGTACTTGTATGTAATCCTGCGCATGTAATCAAATTTTCGCGCCTGAAGAAGCCTTTTGCGTTCGTCCATGGAGTTTCCACGTATTTTCATTTGTAAGAAAATAATTTGTGGAAATGACATCAACCAAGTACATTTGATAATTATATTCTAGATATTCTACAACATATTAAAGAATTTTTTTCTTTCATTCAGTGTATATTTAAAAAAGAAACCGTCTCTCCTTATATACACATGCACCTATCTATCTATCTATCTATCTATCTATCTATCTATCTATCTATCTATCTATCTATCTATTCGTGTGTGTGTGTACGTTTACGTGTATATGTGTGTATACATATCATTTATTTTATTTTATTTTTACTTCTTTTCAATATGCAATTAACTTACTTAATCTCAACTTACGACTCCACGATTTTCATTCGTAAAGCTCACTCCCACCACTCTCTCTCGTTCTTTCGTTTCCTTTCTCTCTTCGGCAAACAACATGGCGGTTTCTGTCGTCTGTTTATCTAGTTTTCTTAACACTCACTGTTTACTTAACTCCAGGCTAGAGTTTCTCCATTATTTAAAGAAATGTTCCATCTTATTGGGTTTCGTCTTGTATGTGTGTTCTTTTTCTGCACGACCAGCAGTCAGCATATTTATCTTCGTGTGTACTTGTGTGTGTAAGTGTATGTGAGCGTGGGCACATGTACGTTTGTGTATGTGTTTATGCGTGGATGTGCTTGTGTGTGTATGAATGTGTGTAAGTGTGAATGAGTTGGCGTATATGCATGCGTATGACTGTTTGTATTTTTGAGCATTTGTGTGAGGGCGCACGTTTGACTCCTTCGATATCATTTACATATTTTATACATACACAAACGGACGCACGCACACACAGAGACACACACACAATCTCTCACACACACATACACACACATGCATATATTGTGGCTTAATTATAAATTAAGCAAGCGCTTGCAATCTATAATCGTACGAACACATTTGCGCTCACATATACGTACACATACACACGCACACAAACATATATATAAATATGATGTGTGTGTATGCATATGTATATACATATGTCTGTGTGCGTGGGGCTGTACATATATATATATATATATATATATATATATATATATATATA
>NC_068988.1:12301383-12302492 GCF_001194135.2 Octopus bimaculoides | reverse complement strand
GTGTCACATATTTTTACAGATAAATTCCTCTATTTACATAACATCGAGGTCTTTTTCTTTTGTTGTCCTTCCTATCAATACACACACACACACACACACACACACACATATATATATGTACATATACATACACACACACATATATATATATGGGAGAATATACAAATAATAACAACAGACGAGGACAGGTGGTGTAAATAACAAAAGTATATATTAGTATGACGCTCGGGAATACGGAAAGTCTTTGACGTTTCGAGCTACGCTCTTCAACAGAAAGAATACGGAGACAAGGAGAAAAACACGGAGAAAAAAAATTGAATAGTGTTCAGTCAACGGTTAATCATAATAATATATATATACATATATGTATATATGCATATACATATGTGTATGCATGCATATATGTATATGTATATATGTGTGTTGTGCACTCATTTTCATTGCTCGACATTTACGTATATATGAACATTTATTGTGGTTTAGAGTCAAGATTTGACTGTTATTTTCAGCGTGGCGGTATCTCTTAGATACCCTATATTATAATCATATATATATATATATATATTTGCGTGTGTGTGTGTGCATGTATGCATGTATGTATGTGCGTATGTATGTACGTACGTATGTATGTATGTATACATGTATGTATGTATGTGCCTATGTATGTATACATGTATGTATGTATGTGCCTATGTATGTATGTATGTATGTATTGAATTGTTTCTATCCAGCCCGCGAGATGCTCTTTATTCTCCAGCCCGGCCCACAAAGTAAAACGAGTTTGACACTCCTGCATTAACAGAAAGCAAAATACGAGTCTATGTTTAAGAATTGTGAAGACACCCACCCCCTTTACCAATGCTACAATATCATCTCTTCCGTATCTAATCTATCGACCTCACTACATGTGGTCATCATCATTTTGACACAAGACAGATGTGTTTGAGATAATGGCTCCTTGCTAGGCTTACAGCATCGAGTTTTGCAGAGGGTGCGTTTTTTTTTAAGTGTATTATTAGCTTAGGATACTGGGATGGCCGTGCGGACGGCGATCCCCACCCAGCATTCCAAATTATTTTCTGTGTGCGCGTGGGTGTTATATATATATA
>NC_068988.1:12299380-12300651 GCF_001194135.2 Octopus bimaculoides | reverse complement strand
GGAGAGAGAGAGAGAGAGAGAGAGAGAGAGAGATAGATAGAGAGAGAGAGAGAGAGAGAGAGAGAGAGAGAAATTTTAAGAGAAATCAAATAGAATGTTGTCTGTTTGCAGGATCACGTTATGATGGCCGTTGCCATCTGGTGGTATCAATTCTCTTTCAAGGAAGAAGAGTACAACAACAGCAGCAACATAAAAAGAAGAATGATAACTGGCTCTCCGTCGTTTACGACGACGGAAAAAAGCCAGCTCGTGAAATTAACGGTGAAAGTGGCTGAGTACTCCACAAATACGCGTACCCTTAACGTAGTTCACGGGGAGATTCAGTGTGATAGAGAATGTGACATGGCTGGCCTCTTTGAATTACAGGTAGTCCTTTTTATTTTATTTGATTTTTTAAAATTTTATTTTTGTCGGGGGACTCTACTAGATCTATGTGAAATAAAGTGTCTTGCTCATGGACACAACGCGCCGTCGGGAATGGAACTCACGACCTCACGAACGCGAGCCGAATGGCCTAACCACTGAGCCACGAGCCCTCATTCAAACACAATGAAGAGGGGCGAAAAAGGCGAACAAGAAGAAACGCAAAACTTGGGAACTGATAACCTGTGTTATTCTTCTACTTGTTTTAGTCATCAGACTACGGCCATGCTTGGGCACCACCTACAAGAATTTTAGTCGAATGGATGGACCCCCACCCCACCAGGGCTTGATTGTTTTAAAGCTTGGTACTTATTCTGTCTTCTGCCGAATCACTTACGTTACAGGGACGTAAACACACCAACATCGGTTATCAAGCAGTGGTGGTGGTGGTGGTGGAGGGACAAACACAGACAAACACTCACACAAACTTACACACACACGCACATACACACAAACGCACCCGTGCGTGCACGCACACACAGAGAAACACACATACACATACGCAGACACAAACACATGCACGCACACGCACACGCACAGACACACACATTGTCTATACACCCTGTATTTATAAATATACAGGGGTGTATGGTCTAGATTTGATAGTTTGCAGATAAAGAAATGAAGACAATATACTCTCCGAAAATGAAAGAACATAAAACTTTAAAAAAAATATTCATAGGTGCAAGCGTGGCTGTGTAGTAAGTAGCTTGCTTACCAACCACATGGTTCTGGGTTCAGTCCCACTGCGTGGCACCTTGGGCAAGTGTCTTCTACTATAACCTCGGGCCGACCAAAGCCTTGTGAGTGGATTTGGTAGACGGAAACTGAAAGAAACCCGTCGTATA
>NC_068988.1:12292784-12294941 GCF_001194135.2 Octopus bimaculoides | reverse complement strand
GTCTGTCTGTCTGTCTGTCTGTCTGTCTGTCTGTCTGTCTGTCTGTCTGTCTGTCCGTCTGTCCGTCCGTCCGCCCGTCCATCCATCTATCTATCTATCTATCTATCTATCTATCTATCTATCTATCTATCTATCTATCTATCTATCTATCTATCTATGTCATATTCTGTCTGTCTGTCTGTCTCTCTTTCTCTCCCCCCTCTCTCTATACATATATTATACACACACATATATTGTATACATACATTTATACATATATATATATATATATTGTATACATACATATACACACACACGCACACATACATACACACACACCCACATATATTTATGCATATATGTGTGTGTATATATATATATATATATATATATACATATGATAACCATAAAAGAAACAACATGCACTCTCATTCCTCATTTGCATAAATTTGCATAATCCATAATGATATTGCCACTGTCTGAACCCATTAGGAATTAACCAGAGGCAATACATTAAACCATTAACCCTAAATGACACCGAGATATTTAACTATTACCGGAAGTTATATTATTCTGATGGCAGACATGTTTGTATTTCCTCTACTCGATCACTGAGCATCTTAATCACAGCGGACTCACCTTTATTCTCTATCCTTCTTTTTATTCTCTTTCTTTCGTCCTTTATCATTCTCTTTCAGTATCTCTTCTCTTTTCCTACCATTCAATATCCGCCTAATTCTTTTGTAATTTCGTTTCAGAAATGTCTCCACAAGCAAACTTGCATGGATGAATGTATGGCGGAGTTAAGTGTTCATGAATACGAATGTAGCGCTCGTGCTGTCTCAGTTAATATTCGGACAGTGGAAGCTGATCTGTACATTTTGCTTGTTTGTATTGATGGATCTATTACCCTTCAGGAAGTCGCTCATCATCGAAAATGAAGGGGAACATCTTGCGTTTGTATGTGATGTAGTTGAAGCGATAAAGTCATTCGTTTATGCACGAGTGTGATGGCACAAAAACACGACCACATGTACGCGGAGACATATACATCTTTGTGTTTGTGTGTACTAAAACAAGCATACAGAAATACATTTTCAAGGCATTACATATGTTAATACTAGCTTAACTATATATATATATATATATATATATATATATATATATATATATATATATATATATATATATATATATATATATATATATATATATACATACATATAGATACCTATACATACGTTTATATGCATATATATACATATGTATACACGTGTATGCAATTCTGTAAATAATAATTATAAGCTTAAAGCTTGTAATCAATCATCGTTTATTGACAAAAGAAAATAGTCATGTATTGGGGCATATAAGCCCTCGACAGAAAAAAAAAGGATTTTGGTGCGCATTGGACTCGAACACACACCTGTTATATTCGCAGTAAGTGTGCTAACCATTACACCAATGGACCTACTTACCTCAACACGTTAGACTTAAGAACTATAATTTCATAGTGTTTTTTTTTAACAGACAAACGTGTGTTTTCTTCGATAAATGAAGAAGCGGTGACGAGTGACAGTTCTGTAAATAATAATAATAATAATATTTGTAAGCTTAATGTTTCTAAACGATTACCGTGTATTGACTAAAGAAGATAGCCTAGCATTGGGGCATATGAACCCTCGACGAACGCATATACATATTTAAATATATGTACACACATGTGTGTGTATGTATATATAATGTGTGCGTGTATCAGTTTATATTATATGTAGTCTTAACTGAAGAAATTACAAATCGAGGAGAATGTGTCAAAATGAAATCGTGTTTCAGAAACTGTTTGCTCTCGTAGAGATGCAAACAGAACGCAATTAATTAGCCTGTTGAGTATTACACAAACACGTGTAATTCTCAAACAGAACCAGCATGGTACAAGCGAGATCGCTGCTTTTGGAGGACTACTGCGGTGCGCCTATGTCACACCATGATTCCAAACAGGCCTAGATAATGGGTCTATCTATCTATCTATCTATCTAATTATGCTGCGTCAGGACCCGCAAGAAGGCCACCTGCTAATCTGATCCATCATCAAAGATATGGAAGATTAATGTCCTCTTTTTAAACCTGGTTTGCATCAATAAAACATTCCATCTTTTGTATACCTTCCCCCCACAACATTAA
>NC_068988.1:12289101-12290609 GCF_001194135.2 Octopus bimaculoides | reverse complement strand
TGCATACACATACACACACATAACGCATATACATACATATCGTACATACATGTATACCTATATAACATGCTTGCTTGTGTATGTATATATACGCATTTATATATTTTCATGAATACATGAAGATATATACATACAGAGCATTCAGACATGAAGATATATATATGCATGTGTGTTTGTATATCGGTATATATGCATACACACGCACGCATACACACACTTACATACACATGCACAACTGCTACGGTTAGGTTTAGACCTCCACGTCGATTATCATCGTCTAGTCTGCTTCTAGTATAGAAGTTAATCAAGTAGAACACTTAAGAGTATTACTAGTAGTGATATGTATAGCAAGAAATTAGGATAAGCACAAGTTTATATGATTTACACCTACGTATGTTTCACCGGTGTGGCTGTTTGGAGCTATGGATTAGATGTCCCAAATGCAGATGGATGCTGGATGTTTAACCACAATGAATCATCAGGGAATACTTTATTGCATTATGTTAGAGAGAACTAATATCCGGCAAGCAAAAAACAAAAGCACATATAGTGGGCAAAGACTAGTTCACCACATCTTCAGTTGGCGATCAAATATCATCATAATTTCGACACAGAGACAGACACAGATATATCCATCCATCCATCCATCCATCCATCCATCCATACGTACGTACGTACATACGTACATACGTACATACGTACATACGTGCATCCATGTGTGTGTAAGTATATGTGTGCGCGGACTGCGGCAGTGCTGGAGCACAGCTTTGAAAGGTTCTAGTCGATTAAATCGATCCCAGTACATTTTTTTTCTTGAAAACCTAGTATTTATGCAATCGGTCTCTCATGCCGAACTGTTAGGTTACGGGGACGTAAACAAACCAACGTCTGTAGTCAAGCTGTGATCGGAGACAAACACAAACACAAATACACATACACATAAATATATACATCACTGTGTGTGTCTCTCTCTCTCTCTACATTAATATACAAAGAGAAAGAGAGAGAGAGGGGGGAGAGATAGAGGGGGGAGTGATAGAGGGAGAGAACATACTTTAAAATGATTATAACCATGGGCGCCATCTTAACTAGACAAGGAATATTATCAAGGATAGAGATGTAAAGAATCATTTTGGCGGTTAGATAGCATGTTTGTTTGTTGCTTGGTTTGTTGGTTGTTTCGTCGGTGGGACGGTCAGTTAGATAGATTGCTAGCAAATATAAGGCTCACTGTACAAGCCTGTCGCACAATCGTCTTTTCACAGCATGAAACTAATCGTAGCTCGTATTTAAACCCCATGTAAATTAAATGATGTTTATCTCGTTCTGGATGGAGTACATCTTTTTTTTGTTGATCCCACCAATTACCGAACAGCACACTATGTATGCGTGTGTGTGTGTGTGTGTGTGTGTGTACATATATATACACACACACATAGACATACACATATACATGCACACACACACGTGCGGGTGCATATATATATATATATATATATATATATATA
>NC_068988.1:12287793-12288090 GCF_001194135.2 Octopus bimaculoides | reverse complement strand
ATATATATATATATATATATATACATACATGTGTATGTGCATGTATGCGAGTATATGTATGTATGTAAAAATGTGTATATGAAATACGAAACAACATGAAATACGAAAACAAAAGAGTTGAATGCATAAACAACGAGAGAAACAAATGGAAAACAGGACAAGTAACATAAAGAACGACCGTTCATCAGTTGTCGGCTGTCTATCTACTCCTCATTTCGAGCAGAGAGAGAGAGAGGGAGAGAGAGATAGAGAGAGAGAGAGAGAGATAAAGATAGAGATAGAGCGAGAGAGAAGTGT
>NC_068988.1:12285226-12287292 GCF_001194135.2 Octopus bimaculoides | reverse complement strand
TATCAACTCCGAAAGGATGAAAGGCAAAGTCGACCTCGGCGGAATTTGAACTCAGAACGTAACGGCAGACGAAATACCGCTAAGCATTTCACCCGGTGTGCTAACGTTTCTTATTTCTTTATTGCCCACAAGGGGTCAAACAAAGAGGGGACAAACAAGGACAGGCAAACGGATTAAGTCGATTACATCGACCCCAGTGCGTAACTGGTACTTAATTTATCGACCCCGAAAGGATGAAAGGCAAAGTCGACCTCGGCGGAATTTGAACTCAGAACGTAAAGACAGACGAAATACCGCTAAGCATTTCGCCAGTCGTGCTAACGATTCTGCCAGCTCGCCGCCTTCCGAAAGTAAATATAATACAATATATTCTAATATCATGCGCCTTGGATATCTTCCAATTGAATTTATCAGTATTTTCACATTGGTTGACTATCAATTATATATTATACAAAACCAGACGAAACCCTTAAAACTCAATTATTGCATGGCCGCAGTCTAATGACCGAAGCAGGTAAAAGATGTAAGCTGAAAGAAACCATGAGAACATAGAACTAAAATTACAGGCTGCGTATCTTTTGATAAATGTGTTAAAACTATCCAATTATTAGAAAACAGATGTTATGGATTAGTAACTTATATACCTCTAATACAAAATCACATTCTCTTCAACAGACCATGTGATTAAAATTTGAAATTTTACTAATCCTTTGCTATTAATAGTTAATTTTTCAATTTTCTTTCTAAAACTTTTGTAACACACTTGCTTCTCATATTAAATCACGTTTGCCGAACACATCCCAGTTGATTATAATTTAGTAATTATAATAACATTCATATTAATCTGGTGTCTAACTTCCAAGTCACTTAATACTCGTTTTTAACTGCAGCATCATTTATCTTCAGCTTTTATACAAATTATTTCTAACCACAGCAAAACCACTGCATTAATCACCAATCCAGTTGTTTCATTATTCAACGGTTTTCTTGTGGTTAGCTATTAAACATAACATGTATGCTAATACGAAAAAATATAAAGCAACGAACTGGCAGAGTCGTTAGCACTCTTCGCAAAATGTCTTTACGTTCTAAGTTCAAATTCCACTGAGGTTGTCATTTCCTTTTATCTTTTCGGGATCGATAAAATATTTATCTGTTGAGCGGGGTCGATGTAATCGACTTACCCTGCCCCACCCAAAGTTGCTGGCCTCGTACCAAACTTGGAAACATATATATATACACACACACACATATATGACAGTGAGGTCTGTGAGAGACAATGAATAGGGAGGGAAGAATATTTTTTAAATGTTTATAAAACATAGATAGATAGATAGATAGATAGATTGATAGCATATGCTCCCGGATGCTTATGTAAAACATAAAAGCGAGATGACAAACGATATGGTATCAATGAACAACAGTCTTGAGTTACATGCTTTCTTTTATGAAGCGAGTGTCGAGAAATTGAAAAATTTCGACTGTTCCTTAGAGGGGTGGTGGTGTTCCCGGTTTTCTGAGTGGGTGGATAATGGTTGAACGTGTAGAGTAATAGCGTTGTTGGTGGCGGTGAGCTGGCAGAATTGTTATAGTGTCGGTCAAATCGCCGAGATCAATTTAGCTTTTATCGTTTCAGGTCGATAAAATGACGTGGCATTTGCTATTTTCAGAAATGGCTCTGAGGAAAGTAAAAATTAATTTTCTGAAGTCGTTCAATTTACTTCAATTTATCAATAAAACAGTTAAGTAAACCTATCAGTCATGCACCTATAATGATTACTGGAAACAGCTGTAAGCCAAACTTGATCCAATAAAGGAATTATATGTAATGAACATTATTTTTAACTTCTTTCTTATATATATTCATACATAATTAGGATAATATCATTATTTAATGATTTATCAGTGGCCAGCATACTAAAAATACCATACTTGTGTAGTGGAGTAATAATCGAAGTGGTTCATAGACCATTTTGGGTCTATTTCTAGCAGACTGGTGTTGTAATCATTCAACACTCTTATTATAATTTTAATATATATATATATATATATATATATATATATAT
>NC_068988.1:12283202-12284096 GCF_001194135.2 Octopus bimaculoides | reverse complement strand
ACATACATACATACATACATATATATATATATATGTGTGTGTGTGTGTGTGTATATATATATATGTATAAGCTCTTCACCATCATCGCCACCGTGACAAAGACCATTGCCACCAATACCACCACCAACACAACTAATAGCAACAGGGACACTAACTGTATCAACAACAACAATAACAACATCAAAAAGTATATTCAAATTTCAATGTTTCACTAATCTTAAGGTGCGTGTGTGTGTGTGTGTGTGTATGTGTGTATGTATATATATATATCTATATATATGTATGTATATATTACGTATAGGTGCAGGAGTGGCTGTGTGGTAAGGTGCTTCCTTGCCAACCACATGGTTCTGGGTTCAGTCCCACTGTATGGCATCTTGGGCAAGTGTCTTCTACTATAGCCTCAAGCTGAACAAAGCCTTGTGAGTGGATTTGGTAGGCGGAAACTGAAAGAAGCCCGTCGTATATATAAGAAGCAAGATGGCGGCTTGCAAAAAGTATGCATAGGGCTGTAAAAGATTTGACATGGCCGTTGGTGTTTACTTATGTTTCTAATTGATTAATTGATTTTACGTTACTGCAGTTTGGTGTCTCGCAACAGGAACCATGTTCAATGATTTCATAGGGTGTCCCGAGTCTCAGACTAAAGAAATCGGTCGAGTTGATGTTCTTCCTCCACACCGGACAACTGCAAGTGTGTCATTGTATTTGTGAGCGAAGGACTCGGTGTGTAAGTGGTTGAATGGGAGGTCACGTGGGTACATGGGGAGACAGAGGCGAGAAAGTTACGTACTCGTGAGGGAGGGTGGCGGTTAAAATGTTTTTTTTTAATAATATCATCATCATCGTCGTCGTACTTGTCGGATAAGCCATTTTAGTAGCGTTATAATAGGC
>NC_068988.1:12281116-12282826 GCF_001194135.2 Octopus bimaculoides | reverse complement strand
AAGGCGAAACATGGCAATAGAGAGAGGGAAAAAAAGAAAGAGGGAGAGAGAGAGAGAGAGAGAGAAAAGATGAGAAGAGAGAGACAGAGAAAAGATGGGGAAAGAGAGACAGAGAAAAAATGGGGAGAGAGAGAGAAAAAAGATGGGGGGAGAGAGAGACAGAAGGGGAGAAAGAGAGAGAGACAAAGACAAAGACTGACAGACAGACAGTGAAAGATGAATGTGGAAATAAAGAGGCAGAAGAGAGACAAGAAGACGGAGAGAAACAGAGAAACAGAGAGAGAGAGAGAGAGAGTGTGTGTGTGTGAAAGGCAGTGAGACGGTAGCACACATCTGTAAGCCAGAAGTGGTCGTGTGTTTTTTAAGCGATTTCTTACCTATCTTTCAAGTGACAATTGTTTTTTATGGATCCCGTTTATGATGCATGTCTAAGTAATAACAGCAACACCGACCAAGATACGGGGCATTATTTTATCAGGCAATTGGTTGCTTATCAGCTCTGGGAAGTCTTACCTAGAGTACAGTGGCGTCTTATGAATGGGTCGGTGTGGGGGTAGTAGTGGTGTTGTATCGGCTGGGGTTTATCTCTTTATTCCCTTCCGATAAATGTCTCTTTCCAAAAACAATGATAAACACCGGATGTTGAGTGTCTTCTCCTGAAGTTAAGGAGACATTTATTTTGTCGTACGAGGTATGTATTTGTGTGTATGTGTGTGAGGGTGGTTAGGAACACGTGAGGGTCTGAAAAGGTCAAGGGTTTCTGCTTCTACCTCCGCTAACTCCCTTGAGCATAACTGAAAATTGACAAATACAAATAACGTACTTAATGTAATGAGTCCTACCCACGATCAATGAATTAATTAAAATTTTACCAGTAATGAAAAGAAAATAGCGTTAATGATAATTCTTATCAAATTAAGGGACATAACTCCGTAATCCTAATTGATTAAAAAATTGAATGGTGAATCGGGAAGCATTATCATAAACGCTAATGTAATTTTTTCTTTTCTTTTCATTATCGGTGAAGTTAAATGTGATATACAGCTGCAGCAAAAAGGGAATGGTGATAATGAAAATTCATATTCAAAACAAGAGAGGTAACTCCGAAATTAAAATTGATTAAAATCGACTGGTGTGTTGGGAAGTATTATCATCAATGCTAATGAGATACTCTTCACTACAATTAGACAAGTAAATTCTTGTTTCTTGTTAAGGTGGCGAGCTGGCAGAACCTTTAGTACGCCGGACAAAATGCTTAGCGGCATTGGATTCGTCTTTATGTTCTGGGTTCAAATACCGTCGAAGTCAGCTTGGCTTTACATCCTTTCGAGAATTTCTTATATTGACGTCAGTTTCGGCATTCATAGATTTCTATGGTGAAAACATATATAGTAATAGAAAAGCGAGTCCGGAAAAAAGCCGAAGAGATAAACGGAAATTGCCGAAACTGACTTCAGTATAAGGAATTCTCGATCGGCACTTTTCGGATGATTAAGGTCCCTGTTAGTGCATATGTTTACATTTATGTGCGTTGACTATAGCATGAGAGCACTTTAGCTCTTAATTCTAGCAACGTAAGTGATTGCTAATACTCTAGTTACATTTAGTGACGATTATACAAACACACACACACACACACACACATATATATATATATATATATATATATATATATATGTGTGTGTGTGTGTGTGTGTGTGTGTGTGTGTG
>NC_068988.1:12278740-12279987 GCF_001194135.2 Octopus bimaculoides | reverse complement strand
TTCAACCTCTCTCTCTCTCTCTCTCTCTCATTCATCTCCCATTCTTTTTCTCTACAAGTCTTTTTTTGTATCGTTTCTCCTTTTCACTTCTTCTTTCCCTTTTTCTTTCCGTTCTCCTCACTCCTTCTCTATGCTTTCCACTTGCTCTCTCTTTCTCTTTCTCTTTCTCCCTCTTCACAATCTCACACACTTTCTCTCATTCTCTTTTCTCTCTCTCTCCCCCCTCTCTCTTCTCTGGTCTACACAACTCATACACTCACTCTCACACACGCACACACTATTTCTGTTTTTTCCTTCACACGCGCATGTCCATGCACGCATGCGCACACGCCCACATGCAAAGACTACTCCCCTTTCTCCTTCACTTATAATATATTGCAGATATTCAAACACGCCGGACGAAATGCTATAGCGGCATTTCTCCCGTATTTACGTACTGTGTTCAAATTCCACCGAGGTCCACTTTGCTACTAACCCTTTCGTGGTCGACAGAATAAGGAGCAGTTGGGCTCGGGTGGGGGTGGGGGTCAATGTAATTGACTTAACCACTCCCACGAGCTTGCTGGCCTTGTGCCCAAATTCGAATGTATGTATGCATGTATGTGTGTGTGTATGTGTGAATGTGTGTGTATTATGTATGTATGTATGTATGAATATATGCCTGAATGTATGTATGAATGTATATATGTATGTATATATGAATGTATGTATGTATGTATGTATGCATGAATGCATGCATGTATGTATAATATATATGCCCCCTTCCCCAAAAATTTCGGGCCTTGTGCCTAGAGTAGAAAAGATTATTTTAAGGCAGCGAGCTGGCAGAATTGTTAGCACGTCGGGCGAAATGCTTAGCGGTTTTTCGTCTGCCGTTACGTTCTGAGTTCAAATTCTGCCGAGGTCGACTTTGCCTTTCATCCTTTCGTGGTCGATAGATTAAGAACCAGTTACGCACTGGGGTCGATATAATCGACTTAATCCGTTTGTCTGTCCTTGTTTGTCCCCTCTGTGTGTAGCTCCTTGTGGGCAATAAAGAAATTAGAAACGTTAGAACGCCGAGCGAAATGCTTAGCGGTATTTCTGTATTGCTCTCTTGTGGGCAATACAGAAATAGGTATTTCGTATGACTGCATGTTGTGAGTTCAAATTCCGCCGAGGTCGACTTTGCCTTTCATCCTTTCGGGGTCGATAAATTAAGTACCAGTTGCGTACTGGGATTGATCTAATGGATTGCCCCCCCCCCC
>NC_068988.1:12276945-12278697 GCF_001194135.2 Octopus bimaculoides | reverse complement strand
AGAAAAGAATATTGCTACTTGTTACTTTCGCTGTGTATGTGGGGCGTAACTTATTTTCTCGACCCCCCAAAGGATAAAAGGAAAAGTTGACTCCGGCTGGATCTGAACTCGGAACGTAAAGACGCTTGGAATGCCACCATGGATCTTGCCCGGCGAGCTAACGATTCTGCCAGCTCGCCGCTTTAAAACTGCATAATGTTGAGGGCAATATCATCCGGACAAATAATTTTATGCTCACCCGTACGCCTTAAAAACTGCCATCAACCCGCAATTCCATTGGTTGCAACAGTGATGCCGATTTTGGTGTTAAAAATACGTTCTTTTCATTCTTTTATTCCGTCACTTGTTTTCAATAATTTAATTGCGACCGTGCTGGAGCACAACCTTGAGAAGAGTACTCGGCCAAGTAGGCCCCAGTATTTATCTTTCTTTAAGTGTGGTACTCGTTCCGTCGGTTCTTCTACTGCACCGCTATGTTACGTGGACGTAAACAAACTAATATCGGTTATGTAGAGAGCCGACAAACACACACATATACCTACACACACACAGACACACACAAATTTACATACATGCATACTCATTCAAACATGTATATATAAATACCTACATCACTATTTATACATAGATACACACATATCTACATACATATACATATGTACATACATACACACACACATATCTATATACATATACATACTCATTCAAACATGTATATATAAATACCTACATCACTATATACACATACATGCATACATACACACACGCACACACATATATATACGCATACATATATACATACGACGGATTCCACAAAGTTTCCGCATACCAAATTCACTCACAATGCATTCGTCAGCATGGGGCTATACTAGAAGTCACGTGCCCAAGCTGTCCCGCAGTAGATCTGAATCCAATTTTATGAGGTTACGAAGCGAACTTTTTTTTTTTATCACAGAACCATCTCTGCGCCAAGTCAAACCTTCCCATTTTGACACAATCATCAGATGCAGGTATATAAATCGGAATATTGTTCAAAATTAATAGCATTTTAAAATTCGATGATAGAGCAAAACTTTGTCCCGTTCTGTATAAAACACCCTCTTTTTTTTTTCTTCTTTTACTGATATTCCGATAACGGCATAGTTTAACTCGACAAGTAGCACTTTCATGGTCACTAAATATTGCTATTTTTTCTTCCAATTCCTGTAAACTACCACTTCTAAGTACTTTCACACCACTTGAAGGAGCGGTATTCACTCGCTCAGAACTGATGATAATTAATTGAGTATTTGAAAATAAATTAACCTCTCTTCCCCGTTTAACCCGACTTCGAACATATTTTACCAAATCCTGAAAAACAAATTATATATACACAAAATACGTAGATTTAAGAGAAACACGACATTTAAAAAGAAGCCCTCCATATCTAAAATAATATATATATGTATGTATATGTATATAAATACAGGGTTCACAGTGAAGTAAGACAACCGTGAAGGTATCAGGTATTGGTACTTACATATTTACAGTATTCTACCAACACTTGATACCTTCATGGTTCTTTTAGCTCACTCTGAATCTTATGATATTATACCTAGCCATTCTTGGCGTTCTACGCGTCCATGTGCCTAGATTCTATTGAATCTTATAATTAATGTATATATATTTATATTTATATTAATACAAACACAGACACACGCACATATATGTATATGTATATATATATATATATATATATATATATATATATAT
>NC_068988.1:12272034-12276858 GCF_001194135.2 Octopus bimaculoides | reverse complement strand
TGTGTGTGCGTGCGTGTGTGTGTGCAACATTGTTATTCCTCCCTGTGCCTGTGAAATCTTGTATCCCGGCTGTAATGCCTTATTTCCATATACGCCAGCTTAATTTTATTCGTCCTTAGTCGAAAGACACCTGTTGTTATATTCCGTTATTATTCCTACTGTATTTGTGTAACATTGTTCGTTTTTTTCCCCCTCCTTGTTTTTGTATACATTTACTGCTTTCTTCCAAGGAATCTAATGCTCTTAGCTTAGTTTTTCCTTGGGGTTGTCCAGATTGGAGCAATATCGAGAATAACCAGCCGAAATTGCAAAGATAATCTGGATCTCGACTGAAGAGAGAAAACTCCGAATGACCTGTCTGTATTTTCTTTGTGTCGTCTATCTGAATGTTTTGTCCCTTTCTTGTATCACCTAACTGTCTTAAATTCTTAAACCTATTTACTGAAAGAGGTTTAAGAATTAAAGAATCATCTTCCATAATTTTAGTATGATTATTATGTTTCGATATCTCATTAAGTTCCGAAAAAGAAATAAACTGTGTCCTGACCGAAAATCTAATTAGAGATAATTGTATATGAATAAGAATTCCAATCGCCTACCTATTATTAATTGAAATTTAATCTTTAATACTAGTAAAAAGTAAATATCCGTTATCCTATGATCAAACCGGATTCGTTGGTAGTTATTTTTATAATAAAGCCCTTGCAAAAGTGGCCTTTCAAATAAAATGAATATACGGTCTGTTTTAACGTTCTTTAAGTTTCGAAAGCAAAAGAAAAAAGAAGGAAGACCAAGAAATATTGCGGTATAATCGAAAATTCTGTTTAAGATATTACCAAAGGTTTCTTAAATTTATGTGCTTTTCATTCCTTGATGAATCACATATATATCACAATCATTAAAAGAAACTCATTAGTTATTCTTAATGTAAAACTTTTAGTAGCTCACTCTAGTGCTTTAATCATTTCTGAAAGCATTAACCAGTCTCTACATATATTTGTAATTACATTACCCAAAGCAATTGCTCTCTCAGCCATAATTGCCGTGCCAAAATTGGCTGAGAATAAATTTTATAACTCATTTTATCAGCATTTCCATTCATTTAAGTATTCGGATAAGAATGTTTTCGACCAGCTTGTCCAGTTACATTTGATTTTAAAAGAATCTAGTTCATTATATTTAAATTAAACAATCTATTCTACAATACACTTATGCTCGGCCCTTTTCGCTCTAATTTGCGTCCTAGATTAAATGAACTTAAGCGAAAAGCGTTTTATCTTATTTCAATATGACTTCCTGGAAAAGTCCGAGGCGGGTGAGCGGGTCTTCCTGGGAAAGTCTGAGGAGGGTGACTAGGACTTTCTGGTAAATTCCAAGGAGAGGAGGAAGTGAAGGAAGGCATTCCTGGAAACATCCAAGGAGGGTGACTGGGACTTCCTGGAAAATTCCAAGGAAAAAAAACCCGAGAAAAAAGACAACATGAAACGGCAACAATGCGAGGAGGTGGTACATGCAAAGTATTAATAAGGCGCTCAGAGAAGGAAAGAAAGAGTGGTTGTTTTACGTTTCGAGTAATGCTCTTCTTCGGAAACAGGAGACATAGGAAAGTTCAAAAGAAAAAGAACAAAAGAATAATATATATATATATATATATATATATGCTCATCCATACACCACACACATATAAGCGCATATACGTGTGTACCTACATCAATAGATATGCATACATATAGCATGCGTATAGGTGTGTTCGTACAAGTGTTTGTCTGAATGTATATGCTTGTTTGTGAAGGTACGTGGCTTAGTGGTTAGTGTATTCGACTTAGATTCATAAAGTCCTGAGTTCGATTATGGGTGGTGCGTTGTGTCCTTCAGTAAGTCACATTACTTCACGTTTTTGCATTCCATTCAGCTGGCGAAAATGAGTCGTGCCTATATTTCGAATGGCCAGCCTTGTCACGTTTTGTGTCACGCTGAATCTCCCCCCGAGAACTACGTTAAGAGTACGCGTGTCTGTGGAGTGCTCAACCACTTACAAGTTATTCTCACGAGTTGGCTGTTCCGCTGATCGGATCAACTGGAAGACTCGTCGTCGCAACCGACGGAGTGCCTGGCTATATGTTTGCGTCTGATCGTGTGTGTATGTTTGTGTGTGTGTATATGTGTGTTAGTTCCTTAGTCTCTGACCTTACGTATACATTTGCAAGTACCTGCATTGCATATACCTATGTGCAAGCATACTTATATGCATATGTATGAGCGAATGCTCGTGGCTCTATGTGTGTATGGTTAAGAGTGTGTGTGTCTGCGCACGCATATGGATATGTCTGTCTGTCTGTCTGTCTGGCTCTTTCTCACTTGCTGCATGCGTGTATTTCAATATGCACACAAATCAAAGTTCCCTTCTCCCAACTTTATCGCTTCCAGATTTATTCAATTATTGCTTTATTAATGAAGATTAATCGACCCTTCATTTCCCAACCTTAAGTACTTAAGGCGTCCAATGACATCAATTGCTATTCTGTGTCACAGACCAGATTCCTATCTTGTTTGTTTGTTTCCTGTTATTACTGTTAGTGTAGAAGTTACTGCTGTTGTTGCTGCTGCTGCTGCTGTTGTTGTTGTGCTTTTCACGGCCATCGCTGCTGCTGTTCTTACCGTTGTGTGAAAGGGTCAAAAGGCTCGGCAATATCTAATCCCTCTTTTTCACAAATTTTATTTGTTTAATGTGTGCATTCATACGTGTGCGTGTGTGTATGTGTGTGTGTTTGTTTGTTGTGTGTATTGTGTGTGTGTGTGTAGAATTTTTCTGATGTGTCTTAATAGGCTTATGTATAGTTGTGCATATTTCTGTTGGCATTGTGTCAGCCTATGGATATATTTGTGTGTGAGTGTACATGTGCCTCTGATTTTGTGTATGTATGTTTATGCATGTGTCTGCATGTATATGTGTAGATGTGTATGTGTACATATGTTTGTAGAATTTTTTTCCCATGTCTTATTGCCTTTATGTTTCGTTGCACATATTTCTGGTGACGCTGCGTGTCCACGTATCAATATACTTGTGCGTGTATACATGTGTTTCTTAGTATACGCATGTGAATGTATGTGAACGTAAATATGTGCATGCGTATGTATATGTATATGAATGCATGTGAATGTGTAGGTGTGTTTGTGTGTACATGCGTGTATGTGTAATTTTCTTTTTCTTCAAATACTTTTCTCCTCAGCCCTTTCCCGTTCGCAAAATTGATGTTTTTCGCGAGGCTGTTGGGTTGGCCAAATCATTAGAGCGCCGAAACAAAATAAAAAGCGCACGAAAATTTAGTGATAACGTCTTTACTTTCTAAGATCAAATCGCATCGAAGTTAATGTTAACCTCTAACCTTTTCAAGAATTGATAAAAATGAAGGGCCAGCCAGGTACTGAATTATATTTTCATAATTGCATCAGAAAGATGAACTCTTTTTTGGTTTTCTTTTCTGATTACTTTATTTAATGGGCTTAGAGGAAAGGACAACGCTCGACGTGACAACGTGAATGTTCCAATAAAACCTCAGCAAATCGGCATTAGCAGGAGATGCATGAATAAGGCGGAAGTTCATGAGAGCAGGTGGTCTGGAAGGGAAGGACTAAACATATTGGTTAGTGTGGAGTGTTAGTGGTGTTGGGTGCAAAATAATATTTCAACGTGACTGCTCTATCTACTAAAAATAACAACTAAATTTTCGTCAAATTGTATGTCACCAGTTTTTAAAGATAGACAAGAGATAAAAATGAATTTAAAATATTCGATCGTAAGTCAATAACAGATATGTAATCGCAGAAAAAATACATTGCACATACTTCTTTTGGCTTTGAGTTCAAATCAGCGAAGCTCAACTTAAAATGCAGAAAAAACAACAACAATAAACAAACAAGCTATAACTGCTTTATAAAGCTGTCTAAATTCAGGATGATTTAAAACTTGACACATATAAGAATTGGGTTGAAAAGGGCTGCGTTTTTTAACGAGAAATAGTGCGATTTTGTTAGGATCTGATTGCATTAAAATGCACTTTGTGTGTGTGTACGTCGTGTGTGTATGTCATGTGAATATGTTTATCTGTGTGCCTGTTTGTCTGCATGCAACGTCTTATTTCAGCTTTGTTCTTTTACTCGTATTATATCTATACAGTGTCTAATCCCACTATTATATATATATATATATATATATCTTCGCTGCTTTCTTCCAAGGAATCTAGTGCTCTTAGCTTAGTTTTTCCTTGGGGCTGGTCAGATTGGAGCAATCTCGAGTATAACCAGCCGAAATTGCAAAGATAATCTGGAACTCGACTGAGGAAAGAAAACTCCGAATGACTCGTCCTTGTTTTTTCTTGTCCCTTTTTTGTATTATCTGTCTGGATGTTTTGCGTTCTTGTCCCATTTTTGTATTCCTTTATATATATATATATATACATATATATATATATATATATGTAGTTGTAACTTCGGAGGTTTTGTTTATACCATTTGTCTGCGTGATTTTAAATCACTCCCAAGGCCCCTGTTATTATAGAAATTACTGCTGTTCTTAGCATCTACATTTCGGGTTATCTATATTTTCGAAATCATTATTTTGAGGGATAATTACTCTATATCTTTAGGGGATACATTATCATCCATTGGTGCTGAGGTACTGATTAGGAAACACTGTCATCCCCGGTGGTCCTTCCGAACAACATATGGTCGATTTCCTCTTGATCTCTCGCTTGCATCATCATCATCATCATTATTATTATTATTATTATTATTATTATTATTATTATTATTATTATTATTATT
>NC_068988.1:12268804-12270458 GCF_001194135.2 Octopus bimaculoides | reverse complement strand
ACATCCCCATAACATTGCAGTTCGCCAAAAAGAGACCGAAAGAATAAGTGCTAGGCTTACAAAGAATAAGCCCTGGGTTGATTTGTTGCATGGCCGTAGTCAAATGACTGAAACAAGTGAAAGAATGAAAGATATAACGGGAGCACTCAGAGAGTGCAGACCTCCACTAAGGCAACACCAATGTCCTCTCAACGATTAGCCAGAGATGATTTTTAAAATGAGAGTATCTGAAATAAATTCGATGGCTCTCACGGACGAGAATACTAAAAATGAACCCAACCACTCTCAGAAATTAAGTAAAAAAAAGAAAAATAGTGTAAATAATCCAGAATCTTTATCCAGTACCGGATCGATAACAAAATCTAATCAGTTCAACCGAATCCATCCAGCGGTTGTTGAGATATCTTGTCCATGGACAAACAAACAAGCAAACAAACACGACTGAAAGCAATACCTAAGGCGGAGGTAATTATGTACAGAAAGAACTATATAAAATCTTGCTCTAATCAAAGTAATTTAAGGTTAACAAAAAACTGATTTACTACTTTTTCGATGCCCGCGGAACTCCCGATGCCTTGGCAAATGGAGGCATGTGTTGTGTGCATGTCTGTCTGTCTCTCTCTCTCTGTCTATGTCTCTTTCACACTCTCACTTTCTTTCTCTCTTTTTATCTATCTAGGATGTTTTTATACACACATACGCACACACACACACACACACACACACACACGTATATATGCACACGTATGCTGTGTGCATATGAGTTAAAGGGGGAAAAATCTGTCTATGAATAGATATATATATATATGGAAGCACGGGTGTAAAAATATGTGTTTGTCTGTATGTATCTATATATGAATGTCTGCACTTAAGTATGTGTGTGCGTGTATGTATAAACTATGTATGCACGACTTGTTCTGTGCGATGGCTTACATTTAGAAGTGTGTCTACAAACAGTTACACAGACTCAATTGCAGAGCAAAAAATCGCTTACACACACACACACACACACATACACGCAAACAGAGGCACAGATACGAAGACAGAGGGAGAGAGAGAGAGAGTACTGACAGATTTAGACAGAGAAAGAGAGGAAGATGACGCGATGGCTGGAATGGTAAAGAAAAGATAATAAAATGTTTGAATAAGGAACTTATATATATATATATATATATATATATATATATATATATACATATATTGTTGCTATTATGCAAAAGTGTCGTGTGTCCAAAACTTAGCTTTCTTAGAAAACGAAAAAAATAGTTTTACCATTCCATAGCAAAACCGTTGTACTACACTTTGTGAAGCAGCTGGAAATACGATAGTTTGACCAAAAGAACCGGCTATTACAAGCAAAAATAAATATTGAAAAAAAACCCCCACATTTCACCAAATTTGGACATACGACTGTTTAGCATAATAGCAACGATATATGCATCTATCTATCTATCTATCTATCTATCTATCTATCTATCTATATATGTATGTATGTATGTATGTATACGTATATATCTACATGCTAAACGCACAGAGACACATAGCTATACACAAGAGTATATCATATGAGTGTATAAACGTTATTATATACATACAAGCATATATCCCAAGATATATATATATATATATATATATATATATATATATATATATA
>NC_068988.1:12268046-12268645 GCF_001194135.2 Octopus bimaculoides | reverse complement strand
AGAGAGAGAGAGAGAGAGAGAGAGAGAGAGAGAGAGAGAGAGAGAGATTTTTATGTATGTCTGAGTTATCTAACGCTAAACAAATATTTATTAATGCACTGTCGCCAACATAGCGATTACAAAGTAGGCGGAGTTGCCAAAATATTTTAGCAACGCCGGAAATAAAAATCATAGGGAGTTTTATATTCTAATTTACTGGAACTAACAAGCCATGGCGAATTGAGACATCATAATTACGGTCGGAACCAGCATCATAGTGACGTCAATATCACTGTTTCTTTAGCATAGTCTTAAATGTTGTGTCACATAACTAGGCGCGGATGTTTGGTAACACGATTGCTTCCCAAATGCACGGTTTCGGGTTCGGTCCTGCTGCATGGTATCTTCGGTAAGTTGTCTCTAACGATAACTTCGGGTCGACCAAAGCTTTGTAGAAGGATTTGGCTGACGGAAACTGAGAGAAGCTCTTTGTATATCTATCTATCTATCTATCTATCTATCTATCTATCTATCTATCTATCTATCAGTCTATCTATCTATCTCTCTGTCAGGCTATCTATCTGTCAGTCTATGTATGTATGCATATATATATATATATA
>NC_068988.1:12263423-12268009 GCF_001194135.2 Octopus bimaculoides | reverse complement strand
TATATATATGTGTGTGTGTGTGTGTGTGTGTGTTCATATATAAATACAGAGATGGCCATAAGTTGCTTTACCCATTTCTAATAATAATAAAGAATTTGTAAAGCGACTTATGGCCACCCCTATATGTATAAGTTTCTTTCCTCACAGCCACTCCTGCGTCTGTTTGTTGTGATATTTTTTTAAAGAACGTCGGCATTTCCAGATTTTTAAGCAGTTCCGTTTAATATAATCCAGTGCCCCTCCAATAAGAGGAATACATGAAAATCTATCGCATGGATAAAAGGACAGTAGGATTTTTTACTAGTTCTTCATAGATGTTTTCCTTTCCCGCAATTTTGACGAGACATTCACATCCGCCGAGCAGCTGATCTCTACTACAAGGCATGACTTTTGCTCTTTATCCCATGCGATAATATTTGATTTTTACTTCGAACACGATTTTTTTGAAACAAAGGTGGTCTTATACATGAAAGATAAGTAAGGTATATTCAACGCTGCAAAGTCATTGAAAGGTGTACGTGGTCAAAGCCGACATGAGGCTAAATGGCAACAATCACATGAAAGACGATGACAACCACGACGACAAGACGACGATGACAACACAACAACAAGACAAACATAACACAAAACAAACAAAACCATAGTAATAAACAGTAACAAACGTAAATACGTGATTCCACCTACGCCAATTTTACACACACAGTTTATTTCTGTCACATAAGGCGCATACAGAAATACAGTCAATCATACACACACACACACACACACACACACATCATTCAATAAAGCATACGCATGCGCACACACGCACGAACATATTCTTTCTTTATATCAGCTTGTCACACTTAAAAATATGTACACAAAGTTCACAGACCTCTTACAAAACAAGGAAGCCAGTTGAATACAAAAAACAAATCTACAGGCATTCACGCATTCATACGAGCTGTAACCCATGTATGCAAACACCTACACTTCAAAGACACACACACACATTCGCACTAACACATTAACATATATATATATATATTAACATATATGCACTTAGATACGCATACATGCACATGTATACTCATATATACGCACAAACGTATTACACCACTTAGAAAAATTAGACAAAGGACATTTTTTTAATATGTCAGTTAGGAGAAATGTTGATGGAGTATTATTCAATATGAAAGATTGGCGAAACATTAATTAAACAAAAAGTAAATGGATAAAATTAAGAAAAAAAAAACGAAAACAATTCAAACAAACACTCATTCACAAAAAAAAAACAGCAAAAAATTTTGTAAAAAATGAACGAAAACAACAGTAAGAAAACAATGACAATGTGATGTGAATGATAAATGGTGAGGTGTTATACCGGAAGAGAGAAGTGACGATGACTGACATGGGAATTGGTGGGAAAAAAAAAACAATTGGTTGATGGAAATAATAGGAAGTGGACATTGATGTAGAGGATTGAATGTTAGTGTCGAAGAATTAGTTAGTGGTATATGGGTGGCAGTGATATAAGTACCGGTCCATATTCCGGACAAAGTGTCGGAGTTCGCATCTCGCCATCGGTATAAATTCACGTACGTGTAATATAATATAATTTAATATACTTATAGGTGCAGGGGTGGCTGTGTGGTAAGAACCTTGTTTCCCAACCACATGGTTCCGGGTTCAGTCCCACTGTGTGACACCTTGGGCAAGTGTCTTCTACTATAGCATCGGACCGACCAAAGCCTTGTGAGTGGATGTAGGAGACGGAAACTGAAAGAAGCCCGTCGTATATATATTTATACATATGTGTGTGTATGTGTGTGTGTATGTGTGTGTGTATGTGTGTGTGTATCTGTGTGACTGCACCCCCCCATCGCTTGACAACCGATGTTGGTGTGTTTACGTCCCCGTAACTTAGAGGTTCGGCCAAAAAAGATCGATAAAATAAGTACTAGGCTTACAAAGAATAAGTCCCGGGGACGATTTGTTAGACTA
Source organism: Octopus bimaculoides (assembly GCF_001194135.2). Classification (NCBI taxonomy): domain Eukaryota; kingdom Metazoa; phylum Mollusca; class Cephalopoda; order Octopoda; family Octopodidae; genus Octopus; species Octopus bimaculoides. The sequence continues at coordinate 12,266,026 of NC_068988.1, read as the reverse complement.
AAGGCGGTGCTCCAGTATGGCCGCAGTCAAATGACTGAAACAAGTATAAGAATTATGATACAATGTAATAAAATATATCATGATGTACGAATTTGGACACAGCCAGCAATTACGAGGGGAGGGGGATAGTCGATTACATGGACACCGATGCTAAGGAAGCGCTTTATTTTTTCGACCTCGAAAGATAGAAAACAAATACGACCTTGGTGGAATTTGAACTCAGAACGTATAGAATAAAAATGCCGTGAAGCATTTTTACCAACACATTGACGATTCTGCCAGATCTTTTGGCTCTAGGCACAAGGCCCGAAATTTTGAGGGAAGGTCCAGTCGATTAGATCGAACCCAGTACTTAACAAGTACTTAATTTATCGACCTCGAAAGGATGAAAAACAAAGTCGACCTCGGCGGAATTTGAACTGAGAACGTAAAAACAGACGAAATACCACTAAGCATTTCACCCGGCGTGCTAACGTTTCTGCCAGCTCGCCGCCCTATAGGTGTTTCTATATCCTTTTCTACTCTAGGAACAGGGCCCGAAATTTTTGGGGAGGGGCCAGTCGATGAGATTGACCCCAGTACGCAACAGGTACTTAATTTATCGACCCGGAAAGGATGAAAGGCAAATTCGACCTCGGCAGAATTTGAACTCAGAACGTAAAGACAGACGAAATACCGCTAAGCATTTTTGCTTGGCGTTGATATATACGTACATATATTATACACGTTTCTATAGGTAAGTATATTTCATATACATAGCCGTGACACGATTTCGATTTCCGGCTCACGGCACTTTAAGACTAATATTATTAAGAAAGACATCTCTGTGTCAACTTCCTGTTTGTCCCTCACTGGGATACGAAGCAGAACTGAATCCATGATTTTCCTGTATTCAAAATTATTCAAGGAAAGGAAGATATTTTATATAAAATAAGTAAATAAATAAATAAGTACAAACATTGAATCAAACTGATTAATATGAAACCATCTTCTCACAATTTTCTTTATTTTCCCAAACTTTTCTTTTCTTAAACTGAAAACAAAAAAACAGAATATATACAAGATATTACTATGAAGTGACTTGTGAAATAACCATACGCCTTCATTTTTGTTATGAAGCAGTTTCTGATTTGAATTCAATTTGAATATTTTATTACATGTTCTTTTGTGTGTGATTTTACTCCTCTTGAGATCGGAAGTGAATATTTCCCAGCTAAACAGGTGCACCCACCCATATATAATATAACATATAAAGGATTTTTGTGTGTCAGTGCGTGTGTATGTGTGTATGTGCGTGTGTGTCTGTGTTGTCATAAGTTGTATTGTCATTGACCCAAACCTACAAACAATAAAGCATTTATCATGAATTGATTTAGTAGAACTTTTTAACTACAATGAATTGTGTTGTTTTCGTTTATTTTTCTCTTCATCCGTGTATATAAAAGGATGTCTCGCTATCTGCGGTTTTTTTTTGTATTTATCTGCATAGATGATAGCTTTTATGAAAAATTCCTAACTTTACAACTATCTCTTTCTTGCTTTCTCTTTGCCTCTCTTTCTCTTTAAACACACACACACACACACACATATATATATAGACACACACATTTATACGGCTATCCAAACGACTATTTTGATGTAATGCTGTTTTAATTACGCGGATCTCTTTCACTCTCCCTCCTCTGTGTGTGTGAATATATATATATATTCACTTTTGGAATATACACCCAAATATAATCTGTAGAACTATATGCATGTTCAATCTCATGTGGACGTCTCGTGTATAGTTCTGCAAATTATATTTTGCTATGACGGTCACACTGATGATTTGCGGACATTTACAAATGTAATATGTAAGTGTTAACAATGAAACCTGGTTTGTGACTAATCATTATATTTTGTATCCTTTCACTTGTCTTGCTCACTTACGTCCTGGCGTTTGCTGAATTTTCTTGAGATCGATTTTTTTTTATTAGTGGTCAGACCATTGGGGTCTACTTCTAGCATATTGGACGCCCACTTAGTGGTCATCCCTCTTTTTTGTATTCAACATAATTTTCTGAATCTTCAGATTTTTTCTATATGCTGGGCCACTGGTTTAAATTGATATTAATCAAATTAATATTCAATTTTTTACCCTTATTATTTAAATTTTATATATATATATATATATATATATATATATATATATATATATATATATATATACATTTATATATACACATGCATATATATATGTGTGTGTGTATAAATTTGATGTGTTTGTTGACTGTTCTCTTGTTTCTAAGTTCTTCATTGAAATTCCAATTCCTATAGGTTTAAACATGTTTAGGGATTTCTAGTACGTAGTGCCTCTGTTGCACTCTCCTACTCTCTACACTCTTACTCTTACTCTCTCACCCTTACTCTCCTACTCTCTTACTCTCTCACCCTTACTCTCTCACTCTCTTCCCCTCTCTCTCACTCTCTTTCTCTTCCTCTCTTTCTCCCCCCATACCCCTCTTCCCTCTCTCTCACTCTCTTTCTCTTCTCTTTCTCTTCCTCTCTTTCTCCCCCCATACCCACCTTCCCCTCTTTCTATCCCCCCATACCCCCTTCCCCCT
>NC_068988.1:12259623-12261211 GCF_001194135.2 Octopus bimaculoides | reverse complement strand
CTTGCATGAGAATCTGAATTATGATACGTGTTTCTGTTTTAAATAATAATAAAAACAACAATAACAACAACAATAACAATAATAATAATAATAATTCAAACACCAATTATGTTTGTTCCTTCTCGAGCCATGCTTGGCTCATAAGGGCCGGTTTCCCGGTTTCGTTGGCGTATAAGTTCCCCATCTGGACGGGACGCCGGTCCGTCGCAGGTGAGGTGTTAGATGCAGGATGAAAGAGTGAGAGAAAAGTTGTGGCGAAAGAGTCAGCAGAAGTTCGCCATTACCTTCTGCTGGAGTCGCGTGGAGCCTAGGCTGTTTCGCTCATGAATACACTCATCGACCCGTCTGAGATTCGAACACGTGATTCCTAGACAACGAGTCTGCTGCTCTAACCACCAAGCCATGTGCCTCCACAAGCACCAATTATAATGAGGGACAAAAGCAACCACAAAAACAACACAAGGCAGCGAATCCATCCTACACCTTTTGTGTTTATATATTTGCTGACAAAGCGAGGAGGCAAATTCCTTTGTGTAACAGGAAATTCATTTTGCTGCTGTTGATGATATTATTATTACTGTTGTTGCTGTATTTTTAGTTGTTTTTTTTTCTTTTTTGCTTCTAGTTAAAAATGACGACATAGCAAGGTGCTCGAGAGAACATTAGTTGACTCAGGTGTAGGAAACACTGAGACGACTGGGGGCCTGACGGGTATCTAGTTAGTTTGCTCATTAGTAGTAGTAGTAGTAGTAGTAGTAGTAGTAGTAGTAGTAGCAGCAGCAGAAACAGTAGCAGCAACAGCAGCAGCAGTAGTAGTAACAGTAGTAACAGTAGTAGTAGTAGTAGTAATAGCAACGGTAGTGGCAGCAGCAGTAGTAGTAGTTGTTGTTGTTGTGGCAGAAGCAGCAACAGTAGCAGCAGCAGCAGCAGCAGTAGTAGTAGTAGTAGTAGTAGTAATAGTAGTAGTAGTAGTAGTAGTAGTAGTAGTAGTAGTAGTAGTAGTAGTAGTGGTGGTGGTGGTGGTGGAGGTGGTGATGATGGTGGGGATGTTGGTGGTCATGAGGAGGCGATGGAGGCTGGAAAAATTCAGCAGCGAATTCTGTCGACACAAAAAGAATAGAAATACAGTTATAGTGATGATGATGGTGATGATGATGATGATGATGATGATGATGATGATATATAGAATAAAATAAAATGTTGATGCTGCTGCTGATGATGTTGGTAGTAACAGTGATAATGCTGGTGGCGATGGTGCTTGTGTTGTTGTTGCTGTTGTTGTTGTTGTTGGTGGTGGTGGTTATCATGTGACGATGATGAAGATGATAATGATGCTAATGTTGCTGTTGATGACGAAAGAGATGTGTATGCAGAAGAAAATATGTTGATTAATGATGAGGAGGAGGAGGAGGAGAATGAGGGGTATAAGGTGGCGGAAGGAGGAAGAAGAGCGGGAGGAGGAGGGAAAGAGCGTCGATTACAATGGCGGAGGGCAGAATATCAAGTGAAGAATATCTATACGTAATAATAATAATAATAATAATAATAATAATAATAATAATAATATTAATAATAATCATAATAATGA
>NC_068988.1:12256787-12257535 GCF_001194135.2 Octopus bimaculoides | reverse complement strand
ACCCTTGCTTTCCCCACTCTCGCCTCCCCCACCTCTCAACACCATCACACCACACCACACACCATACGCCATACACCACCATACCGCACAACACATCACACCACCACGCACACACTAACACTGACCACTTCCCAGCCCCACAACTTCACACCTACACATACACACACGCACATGTCAAGGTCACCAGCCCTCTTCCGCACGCACATACATACTCTCTTCTACACACACACGCGCACCTTCGTTTTGGGATCACCACTACATTATTATCTCCCCTTGTTCCTAGCTCTCCTGTGTGACCCCTCTGTCCGGCATTCGCCATGATAGGTCGCTAACCGCTACACACATTTTTTTCTCTCCTTCTTTCCTTCTGTGTTCCTTTCTGTGGAAGAGCTTAGGCTCGAAACGTTAAAGACGTTTTCACTTGCCGAGCGTTAAACTAATACATCTGTTTGTTGTTTACACCACCTGTCTTCCTCTGTCTTCGTCTTTTGTTCTTTTTTTTTTGTAAATTCTTCCCCTAATATGAGTATACGAGTATTTATTATATCAAAAATTGCATGGCATATATACATGTATACATATGCCGACATACATGCACACATACAAACACTCGAGTAGAAAAGAAGAACGAGGAGGAAAAGGAACCAATACACGCACACGCACATATATATAAATATATACGTGCATACATACATACATACATACATATATATGCATTTATATATATACATACATACATATATATATA
>NC_068988.1:12255475-12256188 GCF_001194135.2 Octopus bimaculoides | reverse complement strand
TATATATATATATATATATAGTCATGCATAAACATTACACATACATATATACGTGCAGAGATATACACAAGCTTACACACATTTATATGCATAAACATAGACAGATACACACACACACATATATACAAACATATATACAAACACGTGCACATTTACTTGCATAAACATACATACACACACACATGTGACAGAACCGAACGCACTTATATACATACATATATAAATTGAGGATATAATCATTAAAATGATTTTGTCAGTGGCCAGCGTATAATAACCTCCATATTCGAAAAATTAATATTTGAGTATATAATTATAAATATATAATTATAATTAAGGGCATTGGAGGGACAACACCAATATGCTAGAAATAGATGTCAAATGTCTAGAAACCACTCTAAGTTTGTGCTAAAGGAGAATAAATTTAGAGTGGTTTGTAGAGATTTGACATCTATTTCGAGCGTATTGGTTTTGTCCCTCCAGTGCCCTTAATTATAATTACATACTTATAATTATATACCTAGATATAGGCGTAGGAGTGCCTGTGTGGTAAGTAGCTTGCTTACCAACCACATAGTTCTGGGTTCAGTCTCACTGCATTGCAGCCTGAGCAAGTGCCTTCTATTGCCTTGTGAGTGGATTTGGTAGACGGAAACTGAAAGAAGCTCGTCGTATATGTATATGTTTACGTGTCTGTGTTTGTCCCCCCAACATCG
>NC_068988.1:12252752-12255465 GCF_001194135.2 Octopus bimaculoides | reverse complement strand
ATGTATATGTTTACGTGTCTGTGTTTGTCCCCCCAACATCGCTTGACAACTGATGCTGGTGTGTTTACGTCTCCGTAACCTAGCGGTTCGGAAAAAGGGAACGTCAGAATAAGTACTAGGCTTACAAAGAATAAGTCCTGGGGTCAATTTGCTCGACTAAACGCGGTGCTCCAGCATGGCCGCAGTCAGCTGGCTGAAACAAATAAAAGAAAATAATAATATGGAGTGACTGTGTGGTAAGTAGCTTGCTTACCAACCACATGGTTCCGGGTTCATTCCCACTGCGTGGCACCTTGGTCAAGTGTCTTCTATTATAGCCTCGGGTCGACCAAAGCCTTGTGATGACGATGAAGGAAGGCGAGGAGGATGAGGGGGGGCAAGAGGAGGAGGAGGAGGAAACGAGAAAAACAAAATGAAAAAAATGAGTTTTGTCAAAGTGGAGTCAGGTCTAATCAAGTGTATAGGGAGCTCTTTAATTTCGGAGGAGGATAATTATGATGAATAATGCCTCAAACTTACAATACGCATTCACCGATCAGATTTCATTTAGATTTTTTTTGTCCCTTTTTATCTGTTCTTTTTCCTTTACCCTTCATAGTTTTTTTCCTTTTTTTCCGACGGTTCCACGCGAGTTATTTTCCGCCCTATAACATCAAGTACACTTCTGTATTTTCTCAAGAGCATATAACATTTTTAAAAATTGTTTTGTGGTGAGGGAACTGGGTTATGATTGTTGTCTACTGTACAACTCTTGCCAGCAGTGATTGGTGGAACAACCCTGCACGTATCACTGCCGACAGTGAGTCATTACATTTTATAGAGGGCTCTTACATATATATGTAGTCTTATCAGCAAAGTCAACGAGTCATGTAAAAGCGGGATATCCCAGCAACGTTAAGCATAACACGCAGGGCATTTGCAAGGTTTCAGCCGATCTGAAAATCTAGGTACTCTAGAACATTAATGCGAAATCTGTCCTCTTGTATGGTTGAGAAAGCTAGCGAATATAAAAAGAGAGATATGAATAAAATCGATGCTTTCTCCCTACAATAGATGACAGAGGAATGTCCGCCGCCTTTTCTGGATCAATAAAATAGAAATTAGGAGCTCTACAATAGAAATTGGGAGCTGCACAATAGAAATTGGGAGCTGTACAATAGAAGTTGGGAGCTGTACAACAGGTTGGAATACTAAAGTGCTTGGAATAACACACAGATAACACAGTTGGCAAGGCCACCCGCTCAAAATGGACCGTTTAAAGATGCCAAATGCAGCATAAATACAGAAACCATAGCGATAACATAGTCGCTGCCAAACGTCATTTTTGTATGCTTTTTTTCCCTCCCCATAGAACCTTACGACTCTTATGGCCGTCACGTTGTCACCTCTGCACTCCAGCCGTTTTGTAAGTGTAAAATCTTTTTTCTCTAAAATATTTTTTGTTTACTTTTCAAACGTTTTATGTTCTTTTCCTCCATAGAACGCCTTCACAATTCCCTTCTTGATGTTTCCATTGATTATATATTTGCAGCTTTCCACTCATCTGACCAAACGATTGTCATTTTCCGATTCCACACGTATTTATTTGAATTATTGTTTCGTGAATGAATTTGCTTACGCCTTCTATTATCTGCCATATGTCTTCATCTCATATTTCGTCAGAGAGAAATTAGGCATTGTAATGGGTACTGGGAGTATCCTCGCTCTCGGATATTACCGGGTACCTCAGCTAGTTATATCATAAACGTTAACATTAGGCGCAGGCGTTGGCTGTGTGGTAAGTAGCTTGCTTCCCAGAGACATGGTTCCGGGTTCGGTCCCACTGCGTGGCTCATTTGACATATATCTTCTACTATCGCCTCGGGTCGACCAATGCCTTGTTAGTGGATTTGGTGGACGAATATGTATGTATATATCTATGTGTGTGTATGTATTTTGTGTCTGTTTGTCTCCCCATCACCTCCTGACAACCGGTGTTGGTGTGTTTACGTCCCCGTAATCTAGCGGTTCGGCCTAAGAGACAGATAGAATAAGTACTAGGCGTAGAAAATAAGTCCTGGGATCGATTTGTTTGAGTAACACCTTTCAACGCGGTGCTCCAGCATGGCTGCAGTCAAATGACTGAAACAGGTAAAACTTACCTATGTGCTTTCTAACCCGAGTAAATAGGGTTAAACCTGGCTTAACCCATCGGGCTAAGGCAGGTTTAACCTTATTTATACATAATTCTGTTTAACACCTGACTTACGAAAAGGCGGGAGCAAGCATTTAGACTAGAACTGTTGCTACTCCTGCTGCTGCTGCTGCTGCTGCTGTTGTTGTTTCTATTGTTATCTCTTCCTGGTTGTTCGCGTTAGAGAAAGAAGAATTTCACAGGTTATAGAGCAGAGGGTTCATTCATTCACTAAAGACAGGAAGCAGAGGTGAGAGCAAAGGAACACAGGAAGCAGTTGTTAGTTACTGAGAAACATTAACATGCAATGCATACATTACATACACATACAGGCACACACGTATGTACACACGATATATATAAGTCAAACTGAAGAACTGCGTGCGCACTGGTGTATGTTTATCAGTGGCGTGTGCGCGTGTGTATGTGTATGAGCATGTGTGTGTGTGTGTGTGTGTGTGTGTGCGTGTGTGCGTGCGTGGGCATGTGTATATACTTATATATATATATATATATATATATATATATATATATATATAT
>NC_068988.1:12248743-12249317 GCF_001194135.2 Octopus bimaculoides | reverse complement strand
ACACCGCAAGGATTATAATCACGAGCACCAAACCTGACCCCTTCGTCGCCGCAATCACCGCTACAATGAAAATGGCTCCTAGTCTGAGACTTGAGCAAACGAGTGGGTTCAGCGAACAAAAGATCGCTTTTAAAAGTCGAAGGACAAAAGAAAGATTAAAAAAGTGGACAAACGAACAAAATGGCCGATTCTTTTAACCGGAAGTGTGAGGTTGAGTGGTGTTGAAAGTTGATATTTCCGGTGTTGAAAGGGGTGAAAAATACATGACTAAACAAAATAGAGTAATACCTTGTACAGTATAAATAGATTAGGAAAGAAAAAGAGGGGTTAATTTTTATACAATCAATTACAGAAGAAGAAGAAAAACGAGAGAGCGAAAGAGAGAGGTGAGAGAAAAAAAGGAAAAGTGAGAGAGCCAGAAAGAGAGAGTGAGAGAGAAAAAGAGGAAAAGAGACAGAGAAAGAGAAAGAGAAAGAGATAGATAGAGAGAAACAGATGTCCTGTACCCATGTATGCATGATTATATACATATATATGTAGGTATGTACATATATGTATGGATATATGCATATAT
>NC_068988.1:12245986-12247297 GCF_001194135.2 Octopus bimaculoides | reverse complement strand
ATATATGTGTGTGTGTGTGTGTGTGTGTGTGTGTATACGACTGGCTTCTTTCAGTTTCCGTCTACCAAATTTACAAGGCTTTGGTCGGCCCGAGGCTATAGTAGAGGACACTTGCCGAAGATGCCACGCAGTGCGACTGAACCCGCAACCATATGGTTGGGAAGCAAGTTTCTTACCATACAGCCACTCCCACATATCTAACTATTTATTGCAAATACAAATGCTTCTTTTAATCTCATTCTCTGGACACATGTATACGTGTGTATTATAGTTACAACCTTTTCTATCTATGAATCTATTTCCTTACACACGCACACGCACACACATACACACACACACACACACACACATATATATATATATATATATATACATATATATATACATATACATATATACATATGTATGTATATTTGTATGTATGTATACATACCTACACACACACATGAATATATATAACTTATAAATAGTTACACGCCAAAACACGCACGAACACACACACACATGCACATCTATCGCTAGTCACTCGTAAAGTTTAGGACATCGTTCAAGTGAAACGTGAAGTCGTAGAGGGCGAAGTTGAAGTGACCCGTTAAGATGATTTGAATGATAAATTGACAGCAAGCGAAGTCCAGTGTTATTTTAAGTTATCCTCGGACATCGCAAACAATAGGCTTCGATATGAACAATGGACTACGAAATTTCAAGTAAAAGTGCACACAGTTCGAGTAGATATAGGCATGGCCAGGGGTAGGAAGTTTGCTTCCCAAATACAAGGTTCTGGGTTCGGTCTCTTTTATCAATTTATCATTCAAATATATTCAAATTTATCATTCAAGAATATGTTTCAACATACGGTTTCACATGAAGAATCTTGTAACCCAAATTCATAACCGTGTATGTGTGTGTATATATATATATATAATATAAATAATATATAAACATATGCATATATCCATACATATATGTACATACCTACATCTATATGTATACATACAAGATATATTTGTTTTGTTGGCACTCCGTCGCTTACGACGTCGAGGGTTCCAGTTGATCCGATCAACGGAACAGCCTGCTCGTGAAATTAACGTGCAAGTGGGTGAGCACTCCACAGACACGTGTACCCTTAACGTAGTTCTCGGGGATATTCAGCGTGACACAGTGTGACAAGGCTGACCCTTTGAATTACAGGCACAACAGAAACAGGAAGTAAGAGTGAGAAAAAGTTGTGGTGAAAGAGTACAGCAGGATTCACCACCATCTCCTGCCGGAGCCCCATGGAGCTTTAGGTGTTTTCGCTCAATAAACACT
>NC_068988.1:12245086-12245737 GCF_001194135.2 Octopus bimaculoides | reverse complement strand
CCCCCCTCACACCTGAGAATATGCCACACAGCCCCACCTGATGTCGTCATACTTTGGAATGGCTGTGTATTTCTGAAGCCGGCATTGTCTGGTGATGGATGTATTTCAGTAAGTATAATGCATATTCTTAGATCATATTTGATTAATGCGGAAAGGTCTCACAGGTAGGACATTTTATTCCAGTTACTAAATTGTAAACTACACCTGACATACAATGATAGAGCTGACATGTCATATTTGACTGTTTGGCGCATAGGGTCACCACCTCGGCTTGCATTCCTTATTTGTGGCGGATTTCTTTCTGTGCCTATGTAAACAGCTTTACATTTGTGTTAGAAGCAGTACGGTGAAATGTTGTATTATTCGTCACACCAGGCATAAACAAAGTATTTTGTTCCTGGGTTTTATTTCCACAAGTCCTGCTGCTTCATATTGCCATTGTCAAGTCAGGTACTTTCTGAAAAAGTGGGTGTACATATATTTGTTATTTGAGAACTTATTTTAGTCGTTAATGTTTTGCAGAGCATGGGAATTTTAAGATTGTGCTTGTCCACAGGTTGACATTTACAGGAATCGTTTTGGAATCTACTGGGAAAAAAAAGTCACTCTGTTTCATATAGTTCTCAATCCCAACCACTTGGTTCCGGGTTC
>NC_068988.1:12243763-12244659 GCF_001194135.2 Octopus bimaculoides | reverse complement strand
TATATATATATATATATCTGTGTGTGTGTGTGTGTGTATTTGTCCCCTACCACCGCTTCACAAACAGTTTTGGTGTGTTAATGTACCCGTAACTAAGCGGTTCAGCAAAGGGACCGATAGAATAAGTGCTAGGTCTTAAAAAAAATAAATCTTCGGGTCGATTTGTTCGGCTAAAGCCCATCAGGGCGGCGCCCCAGTATGGCCACAGTCAAATGACTGGAACAAGTAAAAAAGATTTTTAAAAAAGTATATATACTGTGTGGTAAGTAGCTTGCTACCCAACCACATGGTTGCATGTTCAGTCCTGCTGCGTGGAACCTTAGGTGTCTTCTACCAAAGCCTTGCGAGTGGATATGGTAGATGGAAACTGAAAGAATCCCGTCGAATATATATAAGCAATATTAATATTTGTATATGCACGTGTAAATGTATATATCTCGCCCGCTGGAGCCATGATGGGAAAACATTTGTACCGATGACGCCTTTGGAAGCCAAAACACGTGTCCACAGCTGCCCTCATTGTATCCAGGAATCGAAGAAGTCTTTTCATTAATGGCATGACAATTTCAGAGAAATTCTTGAACCTTGAGTTGGTCACAGCTGTTACACAGCATTTTTTAATTTTTCACACGAAGGGAAGGTAATTTCAAAAATCAAAGAATTTTTCCTGTATGCTGTTTCATATACTTTAATTCGACGTTATTGTCCGTATTCAAGCAGTTAAGAGTTATTTTATATATAAACATATTTTCGTGTGTATGTGAGCGCGTGTATTTGTGTGTGCGTTTCCTATCTATCTATCTATCTATCTATCTATCTATCTATCTATCTATCTATCTGTCTGTCTTTATGTATATGTGCGTATATATATGCATATGCCTATATATATATATATA
>NC_068988.1:12242319-12242514 GCF_001194135.2 Octopus bimaculoides | reverse complement strand
ACACACACACACACACACACACACACACACTCACACACACATACACACACACACACACACACACACTCACACACATACACGCACATACATACACATACACACTCACACACACACATACTCACCCACACATACACACACATACACACGCACACACACAAACACACACACAACACGCACGCGCACCCCCCCCCCCCC
>NC_068988.1:12241772-12242200 GCF_001194135.2 Octopus bimaculoides | reverse complement strand
GTGTGTGTGTGTGTGTGTGTGTGTGTGTGTGTGTGTGTGTGGTTGGGGGGATTAGTGGGTTTCAGTGTTGGGGGAGGGGGAGATAGGGAGCACGAGATGGAGAAATGGAAAAAGGGACAGTCAGAGAGATAATGTGAGAGAAAATGAGACAGAGAAAGCTAGCGATATATATATATATATTTCTTGTTTCAGTTATTGGACTGCGGCCATGCTGGGGTAACACCTTGAAAGATTAGTCGAACATATCGGTCCCAGTATCTATTCTATCAGCCTCTTTTGCCGAACCGCTTGTTGACGACGATGTAAACAAACTAACACCAGCTGTTAAGCAGTGGTGAGGATAAACACAAAGACACATACGCATACATACACACACATACAAACACACAAACACACACACACACACATATATATATATATATATATAT
>NC_068988.1:12240547-12241672 GCF_001194135.2 Octopus bimaculoides | reverse complement strand
CGACGTCGTAAGCGACGGAGTGATATCAACAACGTATAGAGTCAGCTGTCCCTGATATTTTGGCATCCAGGATCGGTTTCTCGCAGGACAATTTTTCCGCAGACCGCTGGATCAGACCATGCATAACAAAACATAATAAAATGTATAATATATAATTTAATTATTACATATATAATACAAAACCCCCCTGCAGGCTGTGACAGTCAATGAAATAGAGATAAAATTTTAAAATTCACTCTCTTTGTGATTAAGATTATTAACCCCATAAACAGAGGAAAAAAGAGACACAGCATAGCGACGGCTTTGGCTGACTGCTATCCTGTACTCCCCTTGTTGCTAGCGAAATGGTATATGCCAGCTGTCTGAGCAACTGGTTGTTTTAATGGCGGAACAAACAGGACATTAAAGATTACAAAAATAGCGATTCTCACTTTGAAACTAACGATTTCGAAATATATGCATGTGAATACCGTATGCATGTATTTGTGCTTGTCTCCTGCCAGCTTGACAACCGGTGGTGGTTTGTTTACGTCTCCTTAACTTTGCGTTTCGGCAGAATAGGACAATAGGATATCAGTTTTACGCAAAAAGCGAAAAAGCAAAAGAAATACCGAGGTCGACTTGTTCGATTGAAGCCTTCAAGACAATGCCCCAGTATGGCCGCACTCTTATTACTGAAACAAGTAAAAGAATAAAAAAATTGAAATATATATTCTACATGTATTTCATTTTTCTCCTTTAGTACATTACACACACACACACACACACACACACACACACACACACACACACACACACACACACACACACACACAGACGCACACACACGCACGCGCGCACACACACACACACACAAATACATGGGCACACTCACACACACAGAAGCACGCACAGACACACACATACGCAAATGGCTCCTTCTGTCTAAACTCAAGAAAGACTTATCGCCTCAGTAGCATTCTGACTATTCTGTTACCAGGGAAACATCTAAACAAACACAAACACACACACACACACAAACACACACACACACACGCACAAGCACGCACACACACGAGCACGCACACACGCACAAGCACATGCACACACACACATACAGACAGATACAAACTTATACATACGCAC
>NC_068988.1:12239022-12239968 GCF_001194135.2 Octopus bimaculoides | reverse complement strand
GAGAGAGAGAGAGAGAGAGAGAGAGAGAGAGAGAGAGAGAGAGAGAGAGAGTGAAAGGCAGGGCTTGTGAATAAAGTGAAAGAGAAAGTGTGTATGTGCGAAGGAGTGGAGTTGAGCAATTATCGCCAACAGAAACATCGTCTTCTAATTGTATCTCAGAAGAAAAAACAAAACAAAAATAATTCAATATATTACCCCATATGTACAAACACAAACGCACACCGACTCATATACAAGGATGCGTCACACACACACACACACACACACGTGTATACACACACACGTGTATACACACACACACTGACACTGACACACAGTCACACACACAAACAAAACTACACCTACATGCATAAATATAGACACATATATACACACACATATTCATGCTAGCATATATATATATATATGTGTGTATGTATCTATGTTTGCATGTATATGCATGTGTGTGTATTTTTATACATGATACATAAATACATATATGATATATATATATATATGATAAATACACACACGCGCGCACGCACACACACACACACATATTCATATAGATACACACAGACACATACACATATGCATAAAACAGAGAACGTATTGTATGAGCGGGAATTTCCAGAGGAGGCGCACAATGGAAGATATTCTACATCGTATCATAGATTACACACACACACACACACACACACACACACACACACACACACACAAAACAAGATGTCAGCGTATAATATTACTTTCTATTTTTAGCCCCAGGTCAATCCTGTTTGAGCAGAGCTATGATTAACAACATTCCAGTCTTGGACATCATGTCCTTTGTATCCCATATTCGACACTAATTGTCACTTTATTTATTTATATTTAAACATTTTTTGCAAAGTCTTCGATCAGATCCTCACTGTGACATCATGAACACTTCGAAATTACATTTCCGATCATATAAACCAATTCGAAT
>NC_068988.1:12236038-12238476 GCF_001194135.2 Octopus bimaculoides | reverse complement strand
GTATTGGTTATCGGGTGTTGTTGTTGTTGTTGTTGCTGCTTGTGTATGAAGGTGGGTCAATGATGAAAGCAAAGGTGATAATTGATTGAGATGCTGATTGGTAGCTGATGATGGTGGGAGTCTGGTAATAACATATTGATAGCGCCGGCCTTGTTGTTGCTTTTGCTGTTGTGGTTGTTGTTAGCGATGTGATGCCGATAGTAAACGAGGAAGAAGAAGATGAAGAAGAAGAAGAAGAAGAGAGAGAGAGAGAGAGAGTAAAAGGGAGCCGGCTACTGTTTAATATCAAAGACTGCGGGATAACAAACAACATCAAAAGACAAAATAAGAAGTAGAAAAAAAAATACAATATCAAGTATGGACGGCGTGTTTTCTGGCTAACAAAGATAACATACATACATTCATAAACACATATACACACACACTCATACACTTACGTATACACATACACTCACACACACACATATGCATTATAACCGCGAGTGTATATGTGTATATGTATATATATATACACACAAGGTGATTTAAAAGTTCTTTTACTATTTTAATACAGTATACAGCCCAACGATTAACAAACGTATCAATACACACACGCATTATATGTGCAATTATATGTGTGTGTGTGTGTGTGTATGTCATTCAGTTTATTTCAAGATTTCTTGCCAACAGAGAAAGAACCGGTTTCTAACCTACATCCAAGGTTCCTTCATTGGAATTTCAACATCAGCAACAGGGTATTTTTCTTTGTATGTATGTATGTATGTGTGCAGTTTTGTATGTTTTGTTTATGTATGTATTCTCATGCATATAGCTACATATCTAGACATGCTCATACATATTTAAATGATAAACTTCTGGAAAGTTTTACAGATTTTTACAGTTCCAATGATGGATTGGATCTGTAGTCTTCGAATTATCTTTCTCCTTTCTGGTTTTAAGAAGCCTAATTTCTCAAGTCTAGTATTGAGGCAGTGTGTTTCATATCCCCGGAGCCCCAGTAATTACAGGTATAAACCTGAACTTGTAATCTGGATAGAGTAACTGCAGATTTCTCAATAGTTGGCGGAAACGTTAGCACTCCGGGTGAAATGCTTAGCGATATTTCGAGTTCAAATTCCACCGAGGTCGACTTTGTCTTTCATCCTTTCGGGATCGATAAATTAAGTACCAGTTGCGTACTAAAGTCGATCTAATCGATTGCTGCCCCCCCGCCACCAAATTTCAGGCCTTGTGCCTCGGGTAGAAAAGAATATTCTGTGTAAATGGTCTTGCCTAAATTGCTTCTCATTACATTTACTCATCTACCGGCTCAAGTTCAAATCTTTTGAGCACTTCGAAGAGTATTTTTATATAAAGGACACCTGTTTTTAACCTATAAACGTTTATGTTTTCGTTTTGAAAGTATATTAATGTGCGTGTGTGTGTGTTTGTGTGTGCGTGTGTGTTCCTGTAATTCAGTGGGCCAGCCTTGTTACACTCTGTGTCACGCGGAATCTCCTTGAGAATAACATTAAGGATACGCGTGTCTGTGGAGTACTCGGCCACTCGCAAATCAATTGCACGTGCAGGCTGTTCCGTTGATCGAATCAAATAGCACATTCATCATCGTAACCGATGGAGTACCAAGTTATATTCTTGTATGTACACACACGCGCATGCACACACACACGTACGCACACATGATGTTCATTTGCGAAATAAAATTTTGCACACAATGCACGGTATAAAAAATGTATTGTTTATCTAACCTTGGTTCTTTTCCCAGAAACTTAAGCGGTCGTCGTTACAAGGACCTTCGTTATTCAATGCATACGATGTATACATGTTAGGGATAGTTTTGTATACCTTAGAGACTTCGTGTTTGCCTATGGCTATCGTTTTTTAGATCCTGTTTTCCTGAAGTTGTTTATTTTTTGGAAATAGGTTATCTCTATATTGTTCTCTGTTCTGATTGCATATCGCTTATATTCTGTCGTCAGTCGGTCTCTGGCTTTCGAATGTGAGATTGTATCTTGTCTTCCGTAAAGTGTCTCCTGTTATGTTAATGTTGGTGCATTCGTTTATCGCGGAATCATTGCCTTGGTCGGTAGCTGTCCGGTATCAGCTTGTTTATTATAAAATTCATATCTTGTTTTGCTAAAGTCGTCGTTCTGTTATATATATATATATATATATATATATATATAGATATATACACACCGTCGGTGTACGTCGCTGGATTTGATTTGATTTGTTTGTTTACATTCTGAGGGAAAATAACGATGGAGGGTTGTGTACCTTCGATTATTGTTTCACCCGCTTTGATGCATGTGTTTTGCTAATAATAGTAGTGTTTGGTGATGACAATAATAATTGCGACCCTGAAGAGATGGAGTATCCGGCAATTTATAATTTGTAATTTGTAATGTGTTATAATATGTTATAATATTTTATGAGAC
>NC_068988.1:12229953-12233209 GCF_001194135.2 Octopus bimaculoides | reverse complement strand
CTTGCATACGAAAAGCATGGAATGATGGAAAATGGCCTCGTCCGCGCGTCATCCGTCGGTCTCCGTTCACGACGAGGCAATGATCGAAGGGAGCGATCGGGGCCACTCGTATTGCGACGTTAGAGGTGAAATTCTTGGATCGTCGCAAGACGCACTGCAGCGACGGCGTGTGGCAAGCACGTTTTCCTCGATCAAGAGCGAAAGTCGGAGGTTCGAAGACGATCAGATACCGTCGTAGTTCCGACCGTAAACGATGCCGACTGGCGCTACCTGTATTATTACCCTGACAGTCCACGTTCCTCATTGAGCAGCCCCGCTCTCTCTTTTTCGTGTGCTGTTAGAAGCTGAATGGTAGCTTTTGTATTTCTCCTTCTCCAAGTAATGTACGATTGGTTTAGGAACTGGTGCGTGTTGCCGTATTATCGCTTGCACTCTCACTTCAACTTGTTTGGAAGATGACGTTTTTGGTATTATGAAACATTCCTCCCCCAATAAATGAGATTTGCTGTGATAGTTGTCGCTGTGCCTGTATAATACATTCTGCCACGCTGTCGACAAGCATCGACACCGACACCTATATATATACACGACAAGCTTCCACACAGTTTCCGTCTACCAAATTCACTCAAAGGGCATTGATTACTCGGAGTTATAATAGAAGACACGCGTCCCGGGTGTTGTGTGATAGGACTGAACACGAAACCACAACCTTGTAAAGAGAGATTCTTAACCACTCAGCCATGCTTGTGCCTTCTGAATTTTCTTTGAAAAAAAAAAAAAAAAAAAAAAAAAAAAAGAAAGGGAAAAAACAACCCCAGCCCTCAAAACTAAAATATGACAGAATAACAGAATTTAATTTAAATATGACAGAAAGATTACAAATGAGAAATGTCAAAATTTTTCATTAAAGAAAAATGTGAACGAACATCCGTGGATTTTGAAAAATATTCACAGCACCGTTAAATTAATTAGGAATGAAACTCAGTAATTAATCAGTGTCTGGTTCGAATAAAAATATTAAAGATGAGTCGACAGCTCACAGTAATCAGTGCATCGTATTAATTAGGCGACCGAGTTCTTGGTTCCTTTCTAAACAGGCCACACGGATAATGTGTCGATTCTTCCTTTATTCTGCTTAAGTGTGATCAAAACTGGAGATTAACAAACGTATAGTATTGAGTTAAAGGGGATTAAAATTTATCAGTAAAAAGTATATAAATTTTGGGGGGTAAAAAAAAGAGAGAGAGAAAAGGTTAACATGCAGTTTACGGAAGTAAAAATGTGAAAGTAAGTTGTCCTAAAAACAATGAAAGTAATTTGCAATAGCAATCGGAAGCGATGATAGTGACACCCATGATTTCATGTAAAGAGTGTATGTGACATAACCAACGTACAGAACGAGCATATGCCATATTATAATGTGTATAAGGAGCCCTATATCCGGCACAGAAGGACGGATATAGTAACCTTTAGGAGGGAGAAACAAGAGTGCCTAATAATCGGCCTGGCAGTGCCGGGAGATCAACTTATTATCATGAAAGAAGGAGAAAAGATTTATAAATACGGAGACTGAGAACTGAGATCGCTAAGATGTGGCAGCTACGAGAGTCAAACATAAAGGTTGTCCCTATTATCATCGGAACATTGGGTTCAATACCACCTAATCTGAAAAAACATCTGGAAACTTTAGGAATACCCCGCAATGTAGGCGTTTTGCAAAAATCGGCATTACTTAGAACTGCAAGTATATTGCGTAAAATACTGTCTGTCTGAGGCCCTTGTTGTGTCTTGAAAGATAGTGCAAGCCCCCGGTAGATACAATATCTTCAATCAACAACATCATGATATCAGATACTATGCGGTATCCTCCTCATTGATATGGCTGTCTTAATCGATATAAATGTATCTGTCAAGACCTACCAAAAACTGAGCAAGTATAAAGATCTTGAAACAGAAATTGGTAAAATGTGGAACCTGAAGATTAAAACAATACCTGTTGTCATAGGTGCCCTAGAAATGATATCAAATGGGGCTGATTGCTACTTAGCTCAGATATCAGGAAACACCAAAATGACAGGAATTCAAAAGACAGTGCTCATGGGAAATGTCCATATCCTACGTAAAATGATGTATGTGTTATCTCAAAATTTAAAACAAACTCATAATATTCTTATGTTTTCTTAAACATTCTCTAGAACAATACTATGTGCAAAATCATATATATGGTACCCTAGGCATAACACCAACATGAACTTCTAACCTGTTGTCTCTTGAGGTCTCTGGATGAGACTTGGAGCCAACTTGTACAAATGCAAAGCAAAAGTCAAACATAAAATAATAATAATAATAATGATGATGATGATGATGATGATGATGATGATGATGATGATGATGATGATGAAAACAGAAGAAAAAAACAAACCGACAGAAAAGTACATATTGAAAGTTCAAAATACTCGGTTTCAGAAGGACCTGAAACTTAGAAAAGAAAAAAAGAAATCTGAATAAAAAAAAAAAATAATAATAATCAAAAACGACAAAGAAATATCCATCAAAATGTATAGATTTATTTATTTCACACGTGATTAAACGGATACAATAAATAGTTATATAAATATATAAAATAACGGATAAATATTTATCCTGTAAAAACTAGTGCGATGAATAATGACAACCGTGGCGGGACTATTGGTGATGCGAGCGTGACCAACCCTATTGATTTGAGTGGTATGGAAGAAGGGGAGTGTGTGACGTTCATGGTTAGTGTCCAATAGAGCGAGCAGATCAGATCAAAGGAAATGGTTATAGATTGGTATCGAACCTAGATCGGTTCACTGAGAAATTATGGCCGACGATGTGGCGCAAACCATCTTTGTAGTAGTCCTTGTAAATTTTATACATCTTCTTCTTGCATTCTGTATGGTCACAACGCACACAAACACACACTAACATACATGCATCACACACAATTTTATATATACATGTATATAGACATACATATATATTTATATATATCATACATACATACATACATACATATGAAGAAAACAAAGTTATTTTGTTCTGTACGGATAGAAATATATATATAAAAAAAAAGAAATAGAAAATGCACTGGGGTTCGTTTACATTTTTGTATTTAAAAATTTTTAAAGACTTAACCGGTTTCATAGTTTTATGATTTTCAACTTTTGAAATTCAGAGAAATCTGTCAAACCAGTTAAGTCTTTAAAACCTTTAAAATAAAAAAATCAAAACG
>NC_068988.1:12222611-12228264 GCF_001194135.2 Octopus bimaculoides | reverse complement strand
TGTGTGTGTGTGTGTGTGTGTGTGTGTGTGTGTGTGTGTGTGTGTATATATATATATATATACGTATATGAAAGGAAGTATAGAAGGATGGGGTATATCTAATGCACCACTCAACTCACCTTCAATATCAACATTATATTTGCTCTGTCCGTCATTTCACAGTCTTACTTTTATACTTATATTTCATTTTCATCTTCTTGCTTTTTGTTTTCTCTCGTTACAAACGAAGCCACAACGCTTGACAAACGCAGAACGTAAGCTCTCACCTTTTGTCACTGGTCTGACGAATTGCCACACTAATGTTTAAAACCGCAAGCATTACGTAACTTTTCATATGGAACGTTTGTTTGAACTGGCGTTAAAAATTACTTAATTTATCGACCCCGAAAGGATGTAAGGCAAAGTCGACCCCGGCGACATTTGAACTCAGAACACGAAGACAGACGAAATAGCACTAAGCATTTCGCCCGGCGTGCTAACGATTCTGCCAGCTCACCGCCTTTGTAGTAGTGGTAGTAGTAGTAGTAGTAGTAGTAGTAGTTGGCAGATGACAAGTAATTTTGGGGTTGGGTGATAGACAATAATTTCCTCTCCAGTATTTGACTGGTACTTCGTTATATCGTCACCTGAAGGATGAAAGGCAAAGCTGACCTATGCGTGTTTTGAACTCAGTACGTAAAGAGCGGGATCTGAAATTTCGTCCGATGCTTTTACGATTCTACCAAGACACCATTCTGTCACAACTGGGATGAATGGAAAGGATAGCATAAGACCAAGAACGTTGACATCGTTCCAGCTGGATTTGAACTTAGAACACAGAGGATCAGAATAAATACTGCAAAGATTTCTATGCGCCATCCTTACAACTCAGCTACTTTCTTGTAACTTTTTTCTATTTCCATTCCTTTTGTAATTTTATTCTCGTACTAGCTTAAAGGTCGCAATCCATGCGGATTTTGAAGTTAGCTCTTGCGGCGGGGCGGGGGGGTTAATTAAGCCTGCAGCCCAAATCCAAAGTGAGGAATAAGCATCCTTTCTACTATAGACACACAGTCTGAAATTTGGGGGGAGGGGACTTGTCGATTACGTCGACTCCACTGTTTCACTGGTACTTAATTTATCGACCGCGAAAGGATAAAAGGGAAAGTCGACTTTGGCGGAATTTGAACTCAGAACGTAGCCACGGGTGAAATACTGCTAAGCATTTTGCCCGACGTGCTAACGATTCTGCCAGCTCGCCGCCTTAAAATGAGCAATAATCATAATTTATTGGTACCTTATCAATATGGTATTACCCTAACAATTTGGTATTACGTACTTCAAATTCATCTGAAACAAATCGGCAAGATAAAGAAGCTGGATAAAGTGGGTACCACACGAACTGAACGAGTATCAAATCACACGTCGTCTTGGAACTTGCTCTTATTTGATGTCAGGGCATAAAAGCGAACCATTTTTGCATCGTATTGTTACGTGTGATGAAAAATGAATTCTTTTCAACAATAGCAAGCATTCTGCACGGTGGTTGGATAGCGACAAAGTGCCAAAACACAATCCAAAAAAGAATATTCACCAAAAAAAGCTAGTAGTGTGGTCCGGTGCTGGTGTCTTCTACAGCTTCATGAGACCTGGTAAGTCAATTACAGCAGACGTAAACATCAACCAATTGGATGAAATGATGAGTGAACTTGCAATTAAACAACCGATATTGGGCAACAGAGACAGACCAATTCTCTTGCAAGACAATGCTCGACCACATGTTGCACAAACTGAATTTGGAAGTACTCTGTCTTCCACCATATTCACTAGAGACCTTGCACCAACTGATTATCACGTTTTCCAGGCATTAGATAACTTTTTGCAAGGAAAAAACTTCAAATCTTAAGAAGATGCAAAAACAACCTTTCGTGATTTCATCACCTCTGGCTTTCCAGAATTCTTCGCTGCCGGCATAAATAAGCAACTGATAAAATGGCAAAATTGTGTTGATAATTTAGGTGCATACTTTGATTAACTGCTTTGCTTTTTGTTGAGATAAAGTAAAATAAACTTTCAGTTTAAAATCAAACATTTCATTCTTAATGAGCTGATAAAAATTTAGCAAAATAATTTTGGTTTTATTAAGCTGTTGGTTTGAACGGAAATTTTGAAGGACACTTTTAATTTAAGTTGCTTCAAAACAGAAAGATTTTTTTCATAGAACCAGGGGCAGTTGGTTGGTATCAGGCAGTTGGTATCAAAAGATTATCCTTTTCCCCCTATATTTGTCATGTGTTTCTGTGTACTTACTGTGTGCTGTTGTAATATAAAAATGAATTCGTTGTTTTCAAATTGTGAATGGCAGTTTTGGTGTTCGTAGCTGATGACGCGAAAGAACTCAGTAACACATGAGTCATATGATCCACTGACGTCATTCACAGCCTAATGTTATTTCAGAAATATCATCTCGAAGGAGTATTTTCTCCTGGGACTATTTCTTCACCAGAAAGTCATCCTACGTCCGAATGTGCTCGAGTATGTTAAATATAACATTACTCGTGCGACTTCATTTATATATTTTCTACGTTGTCCAAGTTTTACGCGCATCAGCAAACGCACCATATACTTTTCTAATATAGCAACAATTTCATTCTTTACGGGCGATAAAAAACAGATTTGGTGTTTGTAGCTGACGGCACGAAAGAATGCAGGAACTCATCCGTCCGGCGATTCAGTGATGTCAATCACAGCCCAATGTTCTTTCACATATATCGTCTAGGAATATATTTTTTCTTCAGGACTATATTCACAATATTCACAACGGAAGATCTTCCCACGTCCAAATGTGTCCGAGCGTGTTAAATATGACTTCACTGTGCGTGTGTTTAATTGACACCTTCTTCACTTATTCTCAAATATTTCGGTAACAACGAATTCCACATATTACATCACGTATAATACATTGCAGATAATGAATCATACGTTAACTACCATTAGTGTTGTAATAAGGCCGTATAGTTACAGTCGATCCTTTCAAAGAACGAGGTTTCAAGTGTCTTATAGAATCGGCTATTAATACTCGTTTTCAGTAGCGTTAAGTAAATAATAGATTAACAACCTATCCTGAAGGATAGGTCGCTTATGTAACTGCACATAACTTACGTGCTATTTTCTGAAGTTAAATCGACTAACGCAATTCGAAATTAAAATGCGTTGCTACATTATGACACATGAAAACTTACACGCTTATATCAACCCAAAACTTTCAAGTTATATCTCGTATAATTTAGTTACATACCATCATTATCTCACTAAGGACGGAAGCTTAGATGATCATATTTCATCATTTGTTTACATTGTTTTTGAAGTAGCAGTGAGATAATAAATATCAAACCTCGAGGGTATATTGTGAAGTCATGTTAAGTCTTATCCATAGAAAATAGGTCTGTATGTATATATATATATATATATATATATACCGTAAATCCTCGAGTATAGTCCGCCCTTGAGTATAATACGCAGGGGATTTTTAGGGGGCTGTACCTCTGAAAAACCTAAACCTTGTGTATAATACGCACCCCTTCTCTAACTTGAGTCAAGGAGGTCTATATAACGTCCTTGGTTTGTAAACATATATACGGTTATATCCTTTATTATTATTGTATATATAATATAATGCAAACGTGTAGCTTTTTTGTGCACTTTGCAGAAAATATAGAAATAACTGTAATAAAGTCAGTGAAAAATAAATATTAAATAAATTGCCTTTACATATTTATCACTATCAGTTACAAGCCTGACATCACAAAATGCGTCTGAATAAACATTGCCGGACAGCAAATAGAGACTCGGACATTGCTTAGAAAATATTTTTCATTGCTAACCTCGTATATAGTACGCACTAGGGATTTTGACCTTTAATTTTTGGAAAAAAATGCGGATTATACTCGAGGATTTGCAGTATGTGTGTGCATACGAGATCTGATCAAAAAGCATCGGGACTGGTGCTACAAAAATTACTACAGCATTTAATCAATTCGGCATTTAATCTCCTTCGAAGTCGTCTCCTTCTGAAGCCACACACTTTATCCAGCGTTGTTTCCATTGGTACAAGCATTCCTGGAACCCCCCCTTTTTTTTGGATAACGAGCAACTGCATCGTCGCATCCCTTTCAAGTAGAATTTGATTTTTGGAAAGAGGAAAAACTTGCAAGGAGCGAGATCTGGGGAATATAATGCGTGTCAGACCTAGGGAGTGTTGTGTTTGGTCTAAAACTATTGCGCAAGCTGCGCTGAAATTGGAAGATGTGGTGTCATGGTGGAGTTGCAACACACCGGTCGCATGCAATTCTGCACGACGGCCACACTCGGCATGTTTTACTTCCAAGGACTGCTATAAACAACGAGTGTAAGCGAGAACATTATAACTTACTGTGCATGCGCGACAGAGTTCAAGGTCTATCCATGCCAAGCGGCTTCACTCTGCGTACTTTAGCTCCGTTACCATAGTAACAGTTCCCAATGCTTTTTGGTCACACCTCGTATACATATATAGATATTATTTTTATTCTACTAGTTTCAGTCATTAAACTGCAGCCATGCTGGGGCAACGCCTTGAAGAATTTTAGTCGAATGAATCGACCTCAGTGCTTATCCTTTTTTCTTTGTTGTAAAGTCTGGTATTTATTCTATCGTTCTCTTTTGTCGAACCGCTAAGTTACAGGGACGTAAACACACCAACAAATTTGTATGTATACAGTACGTTGTTGAAGATGAAAAAAACTCGACAAACTGTTACTCCGAGTTTCATATAATCGATCATCAAACAGTAGTGATGATCGATATCACATGATCGATTTTACGAAAGTCTGAGAAACAGTCCATGAAGTAGTTTCAGCTTCAATAAAATACTATTTAACTCTGTCTTTGGTATTCGAGTACTATTTTCTCCACCTTATTGCACGTGGGAGTACACACACACACACACACACACACACACACACACACACACACACACACACACACACACACACACACACACGCACACACACTCATACACACAAAATTTTGTTCAACAGTGGAAACTGCACTTGGCACTGTCAAGTAACAAAGTTATCAGCTTACAGTTTTGAGGTATGCTTATCCATCGTACTTATTTATAACTGGAAGGTCTGAGCCAGTGAGAGATAACTGTATTGTCCATAAGAACAGCCGACCAATGATGCCATTACATAAAGAATTATTTTTGTCAGTAATTAGGACGACGAGCTGGTAGAATCGTTAGCGCGTCGGACAAAATGCTTAGCGACATTTCGTCCGTTCTTACTTTCTGGGTTCAAATTCCTTTATCTTTTTTGGAGTCGATAAAATAAGTACCAGTTAAATACTGAAGTCAATATCATCGGCTTATCCCTCCCCCGAAATTGCTGGCCTTGTGCCAAAATTTGAAACCAGTATTATTATTATTGTGGAGGCGCAATGGTCCAGTGGTTAGGGCAGCGGACTCGCGGTCGGAGGATCAGGGCTTCGATTCCCAGACCGGGCGTTGTGTGTGTTTATTGAGCGAAAACACCTAAAGCTCCACGAGGCTCCGGCGGGGGTTGGTGGAGTCCCCTGTTGTGCTCTTTCTCCCCAACTTTTACTCACTCTTTCTTCCTGTTTCTTGAGTAACACT
>NC_068988.1:12218946-12222601 GCF_001194135.2 Octopus bimaculoides | reverse complement strand
AACCTGGCTAGGCTTTAAAAAGGCGCATAAATAAAAAAATAACTTATGATCATTATTATTATTACTATTATTATTATTATTATTATTATTATTATTATTATTATTATTATTGTTATTACTATTATCATTATTATTATTATTATTATTATTATTATTATTATTATTATTATTATTATTATTATTATTATTATTATTGTTATTATTATTATCATTATTATTAAGGCAACGAGCTGGCGGAATCGTTAGTACGCCGGACGAAATGCTTAGCGGTATTTCGTCCGTTCTTACGTTCTGAGTTCAAATTAGGCCGAGGTTGACTTTGCCTTTCATCTTTTCGGGGTCGGTGAAATAAGTACCAGTTGCGCACTGGGGATCGATGTAATTCACTATCCCCCTTCCCCCCAAATTTTTAAGGCCTTGTGCCTAGAGTAGAAATAATTATTATCATTAAAGCGGCGAGTTGGCAGAGTCGTTAGCACGCTGGACGAAATGCTTAGCGGTATTTTGCATACATTCATGCATACATGTACATACATATAATAAACAATCTTGTGCCAAATATAGTAAATTTTCCCTAGGATATAATATATTTATCCATGTGGGAACACCGCTAAATATTTCATTTCTGAGATTCAAGCAATCCTAAAATTTATGTTAATTTCTATAAACGATTATGGATTAAATGTGTTTTCACTCTTAGATTTTTCTTTGAGTTCTTCATTCTAAGTGGCTAGACATAGCTTCTTTGAACATACCATTGCATAGAATAAATAAGTAAATAAGTAAATAAATATATCTAAGAAATTCATAAACAACCTTGTGCCAAGACAGAATTCTTCATTCCTTTCATTGAGCGTTACGTCAGTGTTTCTCCATATTTCAAGACATACACTTGTTTACATTGATGATATATTCCTTCTGTGATTGTGGGTCATTTTGTTGGATTAACGATTTAATCTAACAGATACACACGTTAACACGCATGCACACACAAACACACGCATATACACGCGCTCTCTATAAATGAAAATAATTATCTTCCTAGTGAACCTACCTTCCAGAAAACGTTGATCAGCCAAGGGCCAGTCGTTGCTTGTACAGTAGTAATTGCTGCTCTTATTTAACCATAGGACAGTCCTGATTGAGTAGCATTATAACTGTAATAACTAGTTAAGCCTTGATCGTTATTTCTCAATTTTTTACAGACATAATATCTAGTACTACATTATTCAAAATGTCCTTGGTTTTTCATGTGCTGGGGTGCTGTTTTTGGGATGTTTCGCTGGTACTTCTAGCACGCCGAGTGACGATATAATACAGTGGTTCTCAACCATTTTCTATCTGTGGACCCGTTTGATTACTATTTTATGCTGGTGGATTCCCATAGCCATTCGGTGTTTAGAAACTAGTTGATAGGTTCTCCTTTCTAAATTCCTATTTTGTTTATTACACACTCACTCGTGTTGGCCGAACTAGGTAAAATGTCAGAGAAAGAAACGTAGCTGTTTCTTACAATAAAGCAAAACATTTCATGGACCCTAAAAATCTTATATGAACCCCAAGTTGAGAACTCCTGATATAGAGGCTCTGCTCGTTGTGATATAGTAAGACAACAAGGTAACCCTATTTGTGGGAGAGGTTAGGAAGGCAAGGGAGCCGGATGAAATACTATAACTGAATCAAGTAGCTAAGAGCAATTAAGATAAGGAAGTTTTTGAAAATTACCTTCCTAGTTGTCTTACTATACTATATCGTAACCCCGTTGCCTGAAATACACCAGCACATTGAACTCTTTCGTTGGTCCAAGTACCGACATTGTACCTCGAAGTGGTATACGTATGTCCAGGAACACAGATTAGATTGTCACCACTTAATATACGAAGTTAAACCACATATTTTCATAATATGATGTTAGCATCAATGCAGATATATTCTGACAGTCAGTGTAATAGTTTCTTGACTGGTATAAACTTCTTTCAGATTCCTTGTGTGAGATCAATGAACTTAGACGAGAAATGCGTTTCATATATAGATTAACTCCATTTAATAACACTCTATCTTCACATAAATAAGTTCAGTCGAAATTACAATAGGATATTATGGATCAAACGCCAAACAAAAGTTATGTAACCCAGAAATCAATGACGCAGTGATTGATCAGGGGCGTTAAAAGCGTAAGAGAGCTTGATATGACGTGTCATGCAATTTCTTCGGACATTTTACGCTCTGAGCTCAAATCTGGCCGTGGACAGCTTACGCTTTTATCCTTTTGAAGGTCGATAAAAGAATACCAATGCCTAAGAACGTAGCATTGGATACATTACTGGATCTGTTCCGACACTCTGTACTCTAAGTTCCAATCTCACACAGGGAAAATAAGGCTTTCATCCTTACAGGGGTCGAAAAAAGATTGTAGCAATCCAAATGCGATGGACTGGTGGTGCAACCGTAAGAAGATGGGACCGGTATGCCTGGCGATATTTGTGCCGGCTTTTCACGTTCAGATTTCAAATCCTTGGAGGGTCTTTATGGATGGTAGACTCAATATTTTATGCTAACAGCGTGTGTCTTGGAGGCTTGTAGTGGATTTCACTCTGTTGCATGCGTTCAGGTAAGGATTTCAGTTCAAGAATGCTTCGAACGAACAAACAAGAACAGAGTGGACGTACAAAGTAAGGAATCGACGAAGACAAACATTAAGGGCCGTTAGGCCAAGACGCATTGTAATGAGTAAAGCCTTGGAGAAATTTTGAATGGATATAGAATAAATAGAAGAGAAGAAAGTAGTAGAAGAGAAAAAAATGTCGGGAGGCGAGAGAAATGACGTCCAGCCCAGTGGACGTCTTGTCTAGTAAAGACAGGGCCGAGAGAAATGGCTTGTAGTCACGTGTGAGCAACAGGCTGAGGGTAAGGGGACAAGAGAGAGGATGAGGGAAAAAAAAAACAAAGGGAGTGAGGAGAAGGGAAAAGCTCTTGTTTGTTCGTTCGAAGCCCCAACTCTACATATAGATATATATCATGCATATATATATATGCATATAACGCTTTCCTTTGTCTTCGATACTTGAGCCGGGTGTCTTTCTTGAGTACATATTCGGCCGTCGGGTAACAAGAAGGTGGGGGGGGGGGGTAAAAAAAAAAAGGAAAATAATAAATGAAGTAATCAACATTCGGTGATTTTTTTTTATTATAATTATAATTATATTATGATAATTGTGATGATGATGATGATGATGATGATGATGATGGTAGTATGATGATAATGATGATGATGATGATGATAATGATGATGGTGACGATGATGACAGTGGTGATGTTGATGTGTTGCTGTTGCTGTTATTGTTGCTGATGATGTTACTGCTGCTGCTGCTGCTGCTGCTGCTTGCTTTTAACCCATTAATGCAATTGTTTTCCCCGAAAACAAGAAATATCAGAAAATTATACAAAACGAATTACATTTGTTTTACAATTTTAAATACTGTTTATATATCATGATATCATAATTAATTATAATTTAACTAAGTTCTTGCATAATCATCTTATTTTGATTTTTCATATTCTTAATTATTTTTTTTTCATTATGCAATTATGTAATTGCTTGTAATTACATAATCATAATGAAAAAATAAATTTTAAGAAACATTATTGGGTTAAA
>NC_068988.1:12217207-12218184 GCF_001194135.2 Octopus bimaculoides | reverse complement strand
ATATATATGTATGTATGTATGTATGTATGTATGTATGTATGTATGTATGTATGTATGTATTGGGAGAATGAGAGAGAATCTCAGTTCACACATGTTAAATTTACGATAGGAGATATTTGAGACCTCGTAATAAATATTGTGATTATTATAAAATAGCGAAGAAAAACATGAAATAAAATAGAATATAACATTACATGTGCATTTTCAATATTCAATGTCTCTATCACTTTACAGGAACAGAGTTTGTTTAAAACGTTTTATTGATATTTCTTCATTCGTTTCTCCGACTCAACCTGCTCTGCTAATTAATACGTTCCATTGTTTTTAAGATTCGACAGAACGGTAACGTTTGCGTGAAAATAATCTTGCAAGCTATGTGAATATCGTCTTGTAGTCTAGATCAGAGATGCCTCCCTATGTTATCTGGTGCTGAGGAGATCTAAAGGATTCGAAATGCAGTCCTCAATCCAATAGGGAGTGCTATAAGCTGACTATTACATATAAATACATATATATGTATATACATATAAATACAAGCACATATATATATATAGCGCATCCAGCAACCACAAACATCACGTGGAGATGCACTTGACTAAAACTGGAACAATGTTCTTAAATAGCACCCACCCTATATCCCCTTACAAAAAGACCAACGCAACAACTAAAACGTAAGGCTCTATTTACCTACCACCACTATCACACCACCGCATATATTACACCCAATAATTACTTCTCCTACATTTCGCACACCACAAACTTCGAATATACCCTTCAACACTCTGAAGAGATCGGCCAAACTACTGGCTGCATCGAAACGTACGTAAGTGACTAAGACATAATATACAAAATGACTCATTACATAACCTAAACCTCCACACTGACTCATTTCACAAGCTCCACGTAATAAATAACGGCTATCTAGTCCAACGAAAATGCTTTTTCTTGTATTTGTTGCTCCATTCTCCAAGTAAATA
>NC_068988.1:12216405-12217197 GCF_001194135.2 Octopus bimaculoides | reverse complement strand
CATACGCGCGCGCGCATATATATATATATATATATATATAAGTAGCAGCAGAGGAGACGAACAATAACAGGTGTACGGAAAGTATTTATATGGAAATTTGCGCATACATTTACATGACGCAGCTAAGTCTTATCTTTGCAGTGGTTTCTGATGAGGATACTGTGACTATGCTCCACGAGTCTTTCAAAACCCGTATCTTATCATATACTTACAATAATTTGGGGCTTTATTTCATAGTATGCATGGTTATAGCATCAGTCATCAATTATCCGAAACAGCTGTAAAGATAAAGCCTGATTAGATCATGTAATTGCATACGAGACTTTTCATGTGAATACATTCCATGAACCAACTATTTTCTTTCTGCTACTGTACCAGCTGATGAAGTTCATTCTTATAACCGACTTTCTACTTCTGCAGTATTTGACACTGACGAAGTAGATGGATAAAAATGTCGAAAGTTGCCCGTGAGACTCCAATCCACATCTTCTGTAAACATGACAGACGTTCTACCATTATACCAAAGCAATCCTTCCAATTTCTCTATCTGTTTTAGAAGCATTTTTCTTACCAACGAGGACTGTATATTGTTTACATCATAAAAATTCAGAAACTTCGACGTTTTCTATCACAATGGCATTTAAACCGATATTTGCACTTTATTATCTATAGCTTCATCTACTTCAAGTTCCACAGTTAAAACCAAATTACACACACACACACATTTATACATTCATACACACATATATTATATATTTGTGTGTGTGTGTATATATATATATATATATATAT
>NC_068988.1:12212599-12213634 GCF_001194135.2 Octopus bimaculoides | reverse complement strand
ATATATATATATATATATATATATATACGTGTGTACGCGTGCGCGTGTATAGATATACGCATATATGTGCATAAAAAACATGTTTATACACCTCTTTATGAGTGCGTACCTGAAATCTTATGGGAAATGGCTAGTCGATTATAGCGACCCTAGTGCTCAAATGGTACTTATTTTATCGATCTCAACCGGGTGAAAGCAAAGCACACCTCAGCGAAATTTGAACTCATAACGCTGCTAAGCATTTTGACTGCTGTGCTAACGATTCTGCAAGCTTAATGATAAGAATATTGATTTAAAATTTTGGCACAAGGCCAGCAATTTCGTGGTGGTGGGTAAGTCGATTACATCGACTCCAGTGATCAACTGGTACTTATTTTATTGATCCGAAAAGATAAAAAGAAAAGTCGATTTCGGTGGGCTTGAACTCATAACGGACGAAATGCTGCTCAGCATTTTGACTGGCGTGCTAACGATTCTGCTAGCTCGAAACGTTAATAATGATAATGATAATTTGAAATAAGAATGGTTAGTGTTGGTTAGTGTTTATATTTCTAAAATAGGCAAGAAATTATGCTATGTCATTAGAGAGGCGGGGAAATGCCAAAAATGTCGGAGCGATGGGCAGCGACGCCAAAAAAAAGGGGGTGGGGAGAATAATAGCAGTCTTTATCTCTTTCCGAAGTAATAACAGTAACTGTAACAACAACAACAACAAAAATAATAATAATAACAATAATATTAGCAATAGCATCATCAACAGTAACAACAACAGCAACAACATGAAGTGTAACCGCCGCATCAACTTCGTCTTTGCGTGTGTTTACAGCCAGACGGCTTGAAGTCTTCCATTTGGACACAAGAGACAGAGGATAAAAAAAAAATAATAATAATAATAAAGAAGGAAAACAGTCAACAAAAGGTGCTGATTAATGGCTTGACAACATTAATTAACATATATTAATTAGTATATATGCATGTATGTACATATGTACATAAACATATACATATATATATATATATATATATATATATATA
>NC_068988.1:12207429-12211628 GCF_001194135.2 Octopus bimaculoides | reverse complement strand
TATATATATATATATATGTATGTATGTGTGTATGTATACACACACACATATACATACACATAATATGATTATATAAGTATATATGTATGTGTATGTACACATGTATATGTATATATATGTATAGTTATATATACATGAGTATATGTTGCAATAGTGGGTCATATAAGGTAGATATATTACAATCGTGGCTATACATCATCAGCGTTATACAGGTATGCAAATGTCATGTTTTGCACCGTTCTATACCGATTCAGTGACATTTTACAATGGCGTCGTACAATTTGCAACGCTGAAAGAAGTTCTGACGTGAAAAAAAAAAGAGAAAAAAAAACTGCAAAATATAAAAATGAAACTTCAAAACTTCTTACAGTATTTTCGCATACACAAGGGTGCCATTGCTGTGTATGTAAATATATAACTCTAGTATGACTGTGTTCTGTGTCCATTGTTTAATAGTGTCACTCTCGACCGTATCCTATACTGTCAGAAAGAATAGCTCTCTACATCTTGTTAATGCATATTGAAACTATTCTTGTGCAAGATGCAAGTTCGTATAAAACTTTTATGGTGATGAAATGAGAAGGAAAATTCTAGAGTTTTATTTAACAATGATCATCAAGAATGACAATACGTGATGTCCGCAGAGACAATTTCTTAAGAATAAATCCAAAACTGGATGAAACGGTCCCAGAAATTCGACAGATTGCTTCTGAATCTTTCTTGTGTCTTCTCAAATGCTTTTACGTTTTTCTTGCACCAAATTCTTGCACGTCATCCTCCCCTTCTTTCTCATTTTTATTTCACCTCATCTTTAGCCGTACCCCTCCCTACTGCGAGGGGTATGTTTCGATTATACAACTTCTTTAAGCCGTTTTTCCAGTAAATAGCGACTATGCAGTGCGTTTAGAGATTTGTATAGGCTTTCGAAGGATGGTCGATTAACGTGTTTTCGACTCCAGCAGAGGCGCATGAGATCATAAATCTCCAAGGGGCAGTTGTCCGGACATGCCAATACTTTACCGTCTTTGACGTATTTCACTACTTCTTCGTGTGCCATGCCATAGTAAGGCTGTAAAGCAAAAGAGAATATTTCCCACATCACCACACCAAATGACCAAACATCAGATTCAATCGTGAATTTATTGTTTAGAATTGTCTCTAACGGCATCCACCGAATTGGAATGGCATCATGTTCACTGCCTTTATAATAGTCTACACTGTGGACATTTCTAGCAAGACCGAAATCCGATATTTTTACAGTCAAATTATCTCCTACAAGACAGTTTCTCGTTGCTAGATCTCTGTGGACATAACCTTTACTTGAAACATAAACCATTCCGTTTGCTATCTGCTTTGCAAGAAACAACAAATCGCAGTGATCGATTTTTGGTCTATCTGTATCTGTCTTATCAACAGGCCTTCGATAGACAATAAACTGTTCTGGGCTGCTAAGCCGAAGAAATTCGTTTAAGTCCCCTTTTGTCATGTACTCAAACAAAAGGCACATAGGTTTTCCAATGGCACATACGCCGAGAAGTTTCACAATGTTTTGATGATCAAACTCTGCCATAAGTGTAGCCTCACGCTCAAAGTCTTGCATCAGATCATCAGAGGCATCATCCTTGAGCATTTTCACTGCAACCAAAGTTAATTCTTCGCCCTTCACTATATTGGCAGCTTTGGCTTTAAATACACGGCCGAATGCACCTTGGCCTATATCCCTTATGTAAAGAATGTCATTCCGTGGGTACTCCATGGCTTCGATTTTCGCATTTTTTCTGCTACCTTTCATGCGATGGTAAGACATATTTTGCGGTAATCTGTCCAAATCAATATCCAGATCATCTTGAGGTGTTGATTTGTACTTCGTACCTTGACTACCAAAGAACACTTGGTAACAGAGGATGAAGATCACTGCGAGCACCATTACTCCAAGAGATACAACAACTGTAATGATGAAAATATTCATCAGGGATAAACGTGTTGGTTTATGCCTTGAAGATGGTGTAACTGCGTTGGTATCTGAAAAGAGATTGAAAAATACTTCATTAAAGATAGAAAACGACAAAGGCATTTGAATTTAAATGCACATACACACGAGTGAGAGAACAAACTAAAGAAAGTAGCACTCAACACATTCGGAAGGAATTATATTTTTGATAACAGTTTGACACACCTCTACATGACTTGAAGTTTTGTGGGCGTGTAGGACACCTCTATCTCATCAGATGCTACGAGCAGACACTCTGCTTCTACGACGTATCTCAAGCACCGACAAAACTTCAAATCATTTGGAGCTGAGTGAAATCGTTACACACACACACACACACACACACACATATATATGTATGTGTATATATATGTATATGTGTGTATGTGCGTATATGTATAGGTGTATACACAAACATATATGTAACTGAAGATGCTCAGGTGATTGCTAATGACATAAAAGCGTTTATAAATAATTTATATAAATATCTTCTATTTCTTCTTTTACTTGTTTAAGTCATCGGGCCTTGGGCGTGTTGGGGCCTCGCATTGAAGGGTTTGCTAAAATAAATCGTCCCCAGTGCTTGTTTGTTTTAAATTCTGGTACTTATGCCAGTCTTTTAGTTAAGGGACCGCATAGAAACCGACACTGGTTATCAGTTGGTTGTAGGGGAACACACACACACACATCTATCTATCTATCTATCTATCTATCCATCTATCTATCTATCTATCTATCTATCTATCTATCTATCTATCTATGTCTGTCTGTCTACCTGTCTCTCCCCTCTCTTTATCTATTTCTCTCTCTCTCTCTCTCTCTGTCTATCTATCTGTATCTCCCCTCTTTTTCTCTATCAACACACACACTCATATACACGCATAGGCGTGGCTGTGTGGTAAGAAGCTTGCTTCCCAACCACATGGTTCCGGGTTTAGTCCTACTGCATGATACTTTGGGCAAGTGTCTTCTACTATAGTCTTGGGATGACCAAAGCCATGTGGGTGGATTTGGTTGACTGATACTGAAAGAAGCCTGTCTCTGTCTTGACAACCGATGTTGATGTGTTAATATTCGCGTAGCCTAGCAGTTCGGTAAAACTGATCGATAAAATAAGTACCAGAATTAACAAAAAAAGAAAGTATTCGACTAAAAATTCTTGAAGGCAGTGTCCCAGCATGACCGCAGTCAAATGCCTGAAACAAGTAAAAGGTAAAAAATATCTATGTCGGGCGTCTATACGATTTCTGTCTACCAAATTTACCCACAAGTCACTGGTCGACCAGTGGAAGACTCTCACCCGTAGAAGACTCTCACCCAAGGTACTGCGTAGTGGGACTGAACTCGGAGCCATGTGATTGCAAAGCGAGTTTCTTGAACCACATATCCAAGCCTCAGGCTATGTCTATATATATATAATTATGCTGAAAGCAATAAGACAGTCCAAAGTAGTTCTTCGTAGATAGGGAAATATCTTTGGAATTCATTCGCGAAAATCACAGAAGGGAACGAAATTCATTAGCTCGGCAGATGCATTTTCTGTAACCAGCTCACGTTAATCTGGCTTACCAACCTCTCCTATGACGTGACGTTTGATTATAGATATTCGATCTCTTCTGAGGACCAATACGTTTGTATCTAATATACGTCTTTTAACGTATTTTAACACATTGTATGCGCTTGTACGTGTGTATGCATGCATACGTTTACGTACATACATACATACATACATACATACATACATACATACGTATAGGAAAGACACTTTATTTCACATTGCAGCAGTCCACTCAGCTGGCAAAAATAAGTTTGTACCTGTAATTTCAAAGGGTCAGCCTTGTCACACTGAGAGTAGACGTGTCTGTGGAGTGCTCAGCCACTTGCGCGTTAATTTCACACACACGTACACATACACACACACACATACATACATACATACATACATACATACATACATACATAGATACATACATACATAGATACATACATACATACATACATACATTCATACATACATACATGCATTGACCGCTAGGTACTAAAGCTTTCTTTTTTATTCTGTTTATTTTCTTGTGTTCCTGTCTGATGAAGAGCGTAGGCTCGAAACATAAAAGACTTTGTCATCTTACCGAGCGTTAAACTAATACATCTGTTTGTTGTTTACACACCCGTCTTCGTCTTTTGCTTTTTTGTAAATTCTCACTATATA
>NC_068988.1:12206186-12207348 GCF_001194135.2 Octopus bimaculoides | reverse complement strand
TATATATATATATATATATATATATATTGTGGCTGTCCTGGAAGGGATGATTGTCACTGTTGTTTAGCCCCCAGGAAACATTGTTTCCAGCTCGCTGTACAACACAGTATCTGTGTACTCATATTTTCGAATAGGGGAGTCCAGTACCCCCATCCAGCACAAGACAACATCTGTGGACCGGTTTCCGGGTTATTGCTCTTTATCAACACAGAATAACAATCGTCCCTTCCAGGATACCCACATTATGTTTGCAAATAGCCATTACTTGAAATAACTGTTACTGAATACCTCTCTTTGAAAGATTTAGAAATAATTAAATATATATTGTCAAACCAAATAAAGGAACATTTAAAATTAACAATAACAAACAACAACAGGACGTGTGCAAGGAGTGTGTTAGTTTGACGCTCAATAAGAAGAGAGAGTTTTTGATGTTTCGAGCATAGCTCTTCGTCAGAAAAGGAGAAAACTTCAAAGAAGGAAAGAAAATCACCAACAACACGTGTGCTGTTACATACACTTATGTATATAATCAAACATACATACATACGTACATACATACATACATACATAATACATACGTACATACATAATACATACATACATACGTACATACATATACTTATATATACTGTGTTCAATTTACAAGGATTCAAAAATTTTGAAAGACATAATAGGAATCGTTTTTATCGGGGTAGCTCGAAGCAGATAAAGCTGTTGAAGATGTCGGTTCGCGTCCCAAGGAGATCCTCCGATGTTTTCCCACCCAAGGTTATATTTTAATTCAATATTTGCATGCTATTATTTACAGCTGTATGTACTTCGAGCTCCACCGTTAAAAACTATATATATATTCTTTCATTCTTTTACTTGTTTCAGGCATTTGATTACGGCTATGCTGGAGCACCGCCTTTAGGCGAACGAGTCGACCCCAGAATTTATTCTTTGTAAGCCTAGTACTTATTTTATCGGTCTCTTTGCCGAACCGCTAAGTTACGGGTACTTAAAAACACCAGCATCGGTTGTCAAGCGATGGTGGTGGACAAACACAGACACACAAACATACACACACACACACAAACACACATATACATACATACACACATATACATACATACACACATATACATACATACATACATATACATATATATATATATAT
>NC_068988.1:12201607-12205112 GCF_001194135.2 Octopus bimaculoides | reverse complement strand
GTGTGTGTGTGTGTGGAGCCATGATAGATCGCTAACCACTACACAACCTTTATTTTCTCTCTTTGTTTCTTTCTGTGTTCCTTTCTGTGGAAGAGCGTAGGCTCGAAACGTTAAAGACATTTTCACTTCCCGAGTGTTATACTGATACATCTGTTTGTTGTCTACACCTCCTGTCTTCGTCTTTTGTTTTTTGTGAATTCTCCCTATGTATATCTATATATATATATATATGTGTATGGATGTATGTATCGTTCACTTGTTTCAGTTGCTGGAATGCGGCCAGGCTGGGTCAATGCATTGAAGATTTTAGATAAACAAATCAACTTCTGAGATTTATTTTGAAAAGTGTAATGGTGCCTTTTTTTATCGTACACATTTGCCGAACCGCAGATTTTTACAATTCCAGTGACGGATTGAATCTGTAGTCTTCGAATTAGCTTTCTCTTTTCTGGTTTTGGCAAGCCTAATTTCTCAAGATTGGTATTTAGGCAGTGTGTTACATATCCCAGGGCACAAAGGCCCCAAAACTGTATGCATGTATGCTAACTCAAGTCTGCTTGTATTTATATCCATATGTAGTATGTACGCACGTATTTAAGCATGTATGTTTATAGGTATGTGCGTGTACGTATGTATGTTGTTAGGATGTACCTTTGTCTGTGCGTATCTATATATATATATAGTATATACGTACGTATATCTGTGTATATATATATGTATATACGTTTATATGTATTTATGCATGCACGTAAGACCCCGGAAAAAATAATGGACGATATCGGTCTTTGGGAAACCAGAACTTATATTCTCTTGTGTGTACATTCCTTATTTACCGATTCCACCCAATGAATAAATAAATAAATAAATAGATAAATAAATAAAATTAAACAAAATAAATAAAAATAAAAATAAAAATGAAAACGTTTTCGGAAGCATTTTATCCAAAATATATAGTATCCATGTACTTGTATTGATTTCGAGTATTAATATACCCGGACAAATTAAGGCGGTGAGCTGGTAGATTCGTTAGTATACCGGACAAAATGCTTAGTGGTATTTCGTCCGTCGTTACGTCCTGAGTTCAAATTCGGCCGAGGTTGACATTGCGTTTCATCATTTTGGAGTCGATAAAATAAATGCCAGTCGAAAGCAGGGTCGATGTATCCGACTTATTCCCCACCACCTGAAGTTGCTGGCCTTGTGCCAAAATTTGAAACCAGTATGAATACTACTTGCCCGTAGCTCATAGTAAGAAACTCTGGGGTGAAGTAAACACCAGAAGGTCGTCGGACAGCAGACCCAAACCCCACGCGCCGCATGGATGTGCTTCAGCCCTTAACTCCTTACGCTCTAAGGGGTCAGGCTGCATCCAGATTTCGACCCCTTGATACTGCTCTATTGCCCCACTGCGTGGTATTGTCTGTGTTGCAAATTGCACCTCCCTGAGTGGTTAAGATGTTCCTTTGATGTGGTAACCGCTTTTGTCTGAGGCGCCAGTTGAACATATTGTAAATTATGTCTTAAGGAGTCCACTTTCATTCCACTTTGGCTATCGTCGTCAATTTGTTCTAGCGAATCCCCCCCCCAAAAAAAGCCCCACAAAATTCTATGGAGAATTGAACAGCAGCAAGTCTTCAGAAAAGAACCCCTGGCCATCACACAAATGTTTCGGTCGTTAACTCCTTACACTCTAAGGGATCTAGCCATATCGAGATCATGTGTCCTGGATACACCTCGCGCTACTGTTTGCATTGCCGCCTGCAACATTTTGGGTGGTCAAAATGCCTACAGTGATCCAAGACACCAGGGTGCTTTCGATCTCGTAACCTGTTCGGTCTGAAACACCAGTTGAACGTAGGTTTAATTGTGTCTTCTGAAGCTCACTTTCAGTCTACATTGACCAGATCATGTCATATAGCTGTCAGCTGAAGGGGACTTGGGAGTTTACTGTTGACCATAATAGTTTTGCCACAAAAAGACCCGATCTTGTTATGTGATGTAAGGAGAGGAAGATGGCAAAGATGGTAAAGCTGACAGGTCCTTAGGAAGCGAACATCGAAAGCGCTTTCCTCAGGAGAGACAGATAGTACAGTGAACTGGTTGACCTCTGTGAAAACAATGGATGGGAAGCAATATGTCTTCCCATTAAGATAGGCTTAGAAGATTTTTTGGAACTAAGGGTCATTCGATATTTAGGGGTTTTGTACTAGCTGTGAGTGAGAAAAAATGCCAGAAAATTATCAGAAGCTGTTGAGAAAGCAAGCCATTACATTTGGCTTAAGACAGAGGACAACTGATGTAGGAAGAACGATCACAGAGTTTCGACATGTGATTCGACAAAGCTCGTGCTGTCGTGTGCGAGTTTCATCACCTATATCGGTGAGTAGCCCGCAGGTTGCTCTGGTGTCGTGGTGGAAGGGACCGAAACACCTACAGAGCTGCTTCACCGCCTGATGAGTCGTCGACTCTCGCTTTCGGTGACAGAATACAGCAGGGCCTTCAACACACAAGTGCTTACCCTAAATATTCTAGAGAATTAAACCACACCCCGAAAATAACAAAAAGTAAAATAAAAATAAAAACAAAAGCAAAAATAAAAACAAAAATAAAAATAAAGGGGTAGGAAAAAATATATATATACGAGAAAACACTGATACTTACTACATTTTGAAATATTGCAAGCTGCCCAACGAGAATTTGTGTCGTTAACATAACACCAGGGCATATCATTGTCACCTCCGGGGTTTCGGCAATAGTTTGCAGAATTCTCTAATTCTGCAAATATATCAGGATGACGTCGATGTGAATGGGGATAGTCAACTGACCAAGATTGGCAAGTAAGGCCAGTCTTAGTTGTGTTCACAGTCCCATTATACCAACGTCCTTTACCAATGTAACAATCACCTAAGGGGGAGAAAGAAAGAAAAAAAAATTGGAAAACAAATAAAATAAAAAAATAAGTAAAGGAAAAATGTAACAAAATAAAAAAAAAGACTTTCGATTTTGGAAAAAATGTCATTTTTCATTCCTCTTTCGTTCTCACTCCTCCCTTTCCTCTCCTCCTTCTGTCCCCCTTCTCTCGCCCTTCTCCTCCTCCATTTTCCTTTCGTTATTATTTTCCTTACTAATAGTATTAGTAAAATTGGCAGAATCGTCAGAGCGTCGAACAAAATGTCATTTTGTTGGAGGCTTTAACGGTTTTTGTCTCTGCTCTTTTATTTCCTGATCTGAAATCCCGTTGACGTCGACTTTGCCTTTCATGCAATCGGAATCGATAAAATAAGGTACCAGTTAAGTAAGTGGGTCGGAGGTTTCGACTTCCTCACTTCCCCTCCCCCCACAAATTGCTGGCCTTGTGTCAAAATTAGAAAAAAAAAGTCATCATCATCATTAAGGCGGCGAGCTGGCAGAATCGTTGGCACAAAATGCTTAACAACATTTCGTCCGTCTTTACGTTCTGAGTTCAAATTCTGCCGAGGTCGACTTTGCCTTTCATCATTTCGGG
>NC_068988.1:12199229-12201545 GCF_001194135.2 Octopus bimaculoides | reverse complement strand
AACGGGTTTCTCAAACAAGTGGTTAAAATTTTTACCAAATACAAACGTGAATGTTTGTATTTTTTATTTTCATTTTCTCTTTTCTTGTAACCTTTTATCTGCCCACAGCGTTTTCATGAGTTCGTCGTTTTAGTTAAACCTTTAGTTCGACTTTTAGTTAGTCCTTGCTTCACACGTTCTGTGTAATATGAAGCTTTCCTTTCATAAGTCCTAAATTACTTAGGTCGTTAAAAAAAAAAAAAAGGAATTTGAATCACATATGATGTATGGACGCCAGGGAAATGTATCTTGTGACATAGAAATTAATCTCCATTTAACCGTTTGCCTGCCAAAATCCTTTTCATAAGCTTCTCCTAAACGTCCATGTTTGCCCTCAGATTTTTAGCCGACCCCTGTTTCATATGTTCTGAATGATACAAAGCCTTCTTTTCATTGGTCCCAAGTTACTCAGGTGGTGGGAGAAAATGTGTATCATATATGATGCAAGGATTCCAGGTAAGTATGCCCTGCGTATCACATGCGATACGCAGGGCAGCAAAATGTAAAATGGTTTTTTTTTTTTTTAATACAATAGCGTCTACATCAATAACAACAAGCCGTTACATCCCTCTAACAAACAAAACACATTTCTTAAACCAGTGGTTCTCAACCGTTTTATTTTATTATTTTTTTTACCTATCTACCCCTTTGATTCCTATTTACTCAGGAATCTACTATCTAGAATAAAATATTAAGAATTGCATAAAAAAAATTGGTTAAGCTATTCGATGTATTGGGGAAATAAAAGCAACTTATTGCGCATAAATTTTGCCAAGAAAGATCTTATATGGAGGTCAAAGATCTTATGAACCCCCAAAATCATTTGAAACCTGCAAGGATCATATGGGCCCCGGCTGAAAACCACTGGTCAATACAGAAACGAAACAAAATGCTAACTATAAAATGCACAATCACGCACAGTTCAACAAACAAAAGACTAAACAATATTTCTATGTACAAAATTAATTAATTAATTAATTAACATCGACACATAAAACATGGTTGATATTGTTAACAACAGCAACAACAGTAATAACGATAAGTGTAACACATGAGCAAAAAAACTTACCTTCCCCAAAATAACAAAACTGGTCCTCCGTCGATTACGACGACGAGAGTTCCAGTTGATGTGATCAACTGAATTATTCTGCTCGTGAAATTAACATGAAAGTGGCTGAGTACTCTACAGTCACGCGAACCTTTGACGTAGTTCTCAAGGAGGTTCAGCGTGACTCAGAATGTGACAAGGCTGTTCCCTTTAAATTACAGATACAACTCATTGTTGCCGGCAGAGTGAACTGGAGCAATGGGAAATAAAACGTCTTGCTCAACGACATAACGCGCCGCCGGGACTCGAACACACGACTTTACGATCGCGAGCTGAATACCCTAAACATTAAACCACGCGCCTTCACTTAGTAAAGTCATGAATGACATTTGAAATGGTGAGGATGGGTCAGTATTATTTGCGCGAAGGCCTTGGATGTTTGAAGTCATCTTTGAAAATAGAACCGTTTGGAAAGTCTTATATTACATGAATAAACACCTCTTCAATTGAAC
Source organism: Octopus bimaculoides (assembly GCF_001194135.2). NCBI lineage: Eukaryota > Metazoa > Mollusca > Cephalopoda > Octopoda > Octopodidae > Octopus > Octopus bimaculoides. The sequence goes on along the minus strand of NC_068988.1, from coordinate 12,199,946 downwards.
AGTGTCTGGACGAAGTACAGACTTAGTATTTAGCACGAAAAAAGAAAGGAACCCATGGGGAAGGCTTTCACCTTCCAGAAGTCAATAACCGGATATGTCACGATATACCCGGAGAAATCCTCTCGAATAAGCATGGCGGATTGCGGCAAACCCCCGCTTCATACGGTGTCCCAGTATTTGCGGCAGAAAAATACAAATATACAGCAATGAGATGATCCCCGTTCGATTGTCAAATTTGTATCTGGTTCTTATTCTATCGGTCTCTTTTGCAGAACCGCTAACATACAAAGACGCAAACAAACCAAACCGGTTGTCAGGTGGCTATGAGAATAAGCAGAGACACAAAGATGTGCGCGCGCGCGTGTGCGTGCGTTTGTGTGTGCGCGTGTGTGTGTGCGTGTGTGTGTATGTGTGTGTGTGCGTGTGTGCGTGTGTGCGTACGTGTGATAGGTTTCCACACAGTTTTCGTCTACGAAATTCACTCACAAGGTATTGGCCGTTCCAGGACTATTAACTACACAGCCATGCCAATATACAAATGGAAAACTGATATCTGTGCAATAAATATTTCGAGTGGTCTTTCTCGTAGCACCGGGAGCAAATGCCTTCCACTGTAGCCTCGGACTGAGCAATGCCTTGAGAGTGAATTTGATAGACGGAAATTGGGTGAAAGAACGTCGTGTATATGTATGTATATATATATGTATATATATATAT
>NC_068988.1:12197354-12197955 GCF_001194135.2 Octopus bimaculoides | reverse complement strand
TATACATATACATATACATATACATATATATATATATATGGGAGAATATACAAAAAATAACAACAGACGAGGACAGGTGGTGTAAATAACAAAAGTATATATTAGTATGAGCGTATATGTGTGTGTGTGTGTATGTGTGTGTGTGTGTGTGCGTGTGTGTGCGTGTGTGTGTGCGTGTGTGTGCGTGTGTGTGTATATATATATATATATATACATACACACATACATACAGAGATACATACACACACACCTACGTGAAGATAGCCATCTTGACACCGCAATGGAAGAAGGAAGGGTGTTACTGTAAATCTTTGAGTTCAGCCAAAAGAGAAAAACAAAAACTGTATACAGATATGTGTGTGTGTGTAATTCTGTGTGAATGACTGTAGGTATGTGTGTGTCTGGTGGCTGATTGTATGTTATAGGGTGGAGAGTGAGATAAGGAACTTGTAAAAACAAGATAGGGCCTGGGTGATGCACTTGTTAGAAGGAGGGAACCAGACAGAAATATGGGAGGCGAGGAAGATTTTCAAGGTTAGATTTTAAAAAGAAAATGCATATACATATACATATATATATATACATATATATATATACATAT